>NC_051181.1:40158287-40293669 GCF_013339695.2 Rhipicephalus sanguineus | reverse complement strand
AAGGTAGTGGGAGCCATCAAATTCAAAATTATTAAGCTGTAAGATTAATTTCAATAAGGTAGCTAATGTATCACTGCCAATGGGCTTTTTCATCAGACAGTTCTTCGTACGCTTGAATTACTGCCTTGATGCCACGCTATGGGGTATATTGGTATACAGTGAAACCACATCTAATGTCACGAGCACGGAATTGTCTTGGTATCACGAGTTCATCAATGTCCAACAAAAAATGATTTGTGTCTTTAAGATAGGACGAGAATTAACATGGAAGGCTTCGCTCTTGCGTCGAAACTGTGACTTATTTCGTGTCTGTGCTCTTCCCCTGATGAGGATTTATGCGCAATGCAAAAGAATAAATATACTAGCGCTATGCAGCTTCACCGTGAAAAGCCTTATTGCTTTTATTGGCCCTTTGTTGGTCACTAAGACGTGTATGTCCAACCTGTAACAACAAGCGAAAACTGCCTCGAGTGGTCAAAGGGACATACGTAGGCCGACAGAAACATGTAACGCCATCACGTAGACCAACTATAATTGTTAGTTCTCTATAACTGAAAGGTGGCACAAGAAGTTTCAGTCAGATCCTTGTTGTTTTGTTGTTTTTATGTGAATTTACTGCCACAGTGAATTTTACTATCGTATCCACTGTGCGTGACAGTGTTTGCTTCCTCATTTGCTACGGAGATGTCCAGCAAATGCGAATATAGCTTCATGCACTCCTGTAGCACAATTAGACAAAATTTTAACACGTTTGACAAGAGAGAGCTCTTGATTTCAGCAGCCTGCCAACACGCAATTGTAGTGGTTGAATGTTGAGTCCAGCACACCCGTTTCTCATTTAGCTTTTACGTGCAGACGTTTTCAAAAACGTTTTATTGAAACTTTTCTATTCTCATTGGTATTATGTGCTTGCATAGATCACTAAAAGACTGAAAATTAAGTGAGAGCGTTCGTAAATTCTCACTGTATGAAAGTGTTGCACTACGGCGAGTCACTACCCGTGCACTAGCCCTACATTTTAAAAGTGCTGATCGTAATTGAGACCGTCGCAGCAGATGCGCGCAAAGCTTGTTTGTAGAGCCTTCATAATAAGGCATAATCAGCTAAGTGGTCGCAAGAAAATTGGCGAAGCTTTCACTAAGCCGCGCAAGACTTGAAAGTGTGAACCTGGACAATTCCGAAGACTAATCTGGTAGCTTCGCGGTTGTTTCTAGGCTTTATCTATGTGATGCAGGTTCTAGGTTGCTTCTAGCTTGTGGCTAGGCTTTACCTAGGCGATGATAGGTTGTTTCGACGTTGTTTCTCAGCGCAGAGAGATTCGACTTAAACCGCAGACAGTCACACACGACACGGTTGTCCAAACTCCAGAGACAGAAACTCGTGCTGAAACCAAGCGTTTGCACCTCTCATAGATCTACGGGCACGTCGCCGTTGGTGTAGGCCTTCCATTGCTTTGTGGTCCTCTCGCACCCGCCGTCCCGTTCTCTCGCATCGCACAGTCTTGAATAACAAGCCGGGGTGTATGCGGAGCTGGTTCTTATGCGGTACAACAGAGTCGGTTGTTCTCGAGAAAGAGCAGGAAAAGGAATGAAAGGCAGGGAAGTTAACCAGACGCGCGTCCGGTTTGCTACGTTACACTGGGGGAAAGGGATGCAGGGATTAAAATAAAGAAAAAAAAACACCAGGCCTGCGCTGAAACCGCAGCACAGTCACAGCGAAAGCTGGAAGAGCGGCGTTCCTAGAGCACGTTGTAAGCTCTCTTGGGGGCTACTAATACAAGTACACTAGCAAGGTATCCACTACGCCATAAATCACATGTTTTTTGAAGTTGGGAAGCACCTGCTAAGTCATTATTCGTCATTCTGCGGAGAAGCGAGGCACCAGCTACACGTCTGCAAAGCATCATCTGCAGCAAGGTCGACAGCTGGGCTAGTTGGTAAGGTTCCATAATATTTTAGAGCAGCGTAAAAGACGGGGGCAAAGGACAAGAAGTTCACAGATGAACGCTTACTCGCAACTGACAGATTTATTAGAAGAACCAAGGAAAAGAAAACATACAGAAGGTGACACAAATGATCTGTGCAATCGCCGCCACGTGGGGATCATGCTAACATGCGCAAGGGCAAGAAAACCAAAAAGAACCAAGAAATAGCCCCGATAGGTAATAAATCTTGTCAGTTGCGAGTAAGCGTTCGTCTGTGAACTTCTTGTCCTTTGTCCCGTCTTTTGCGCTGCTCTAAAACATTACGTGCACTTTGTTCACGCGACGACTGATGACGATGAAGAATTATGGCTCAGCCCTTTGTAATGGGTTGGAAGCTTTAAACGGCCCACCAGGTATGTAATTTGCACTGGGTGACGCCCGGTTGCTATTTCCCTCTCCCGTCATGCTGTATAATATATATACGTTGACGCGGGAGAGAGACGGAGGGGCGGGGGGGAAGAACATTACTGAGACCCCGAGGAAATGGATCATGCGCTTATGGGCCTGCTTGGCAACCAATACAAGTGCACTTGCGAGGAACCCACTACGCTAAAAATCATTGTAATTTTTTAGAAGTAGGAAAGCAGGCATTATGCCATTTTTCGTCATTCTACGGAGAGCCGTGGTGCCTGTTAAACGCATGTAAGGCACTATGCGCACTTTGTTGATGCTGTGCCTGATGACGATGAAGAATTATGGCGGAGCCCTTTGTAACGGGTTGGAAGCATTCAACAACCTTCTCGTTGCGCAATTCGCATTTTGTGATGCCTGGTTACAGAATTAGCGTTGTGCGACGCTTGATGCTTATTTTACTCTTCTACCACGCAAATATATTGCAAATGTTAATGTGGGTCCTTCCCGACATAAAGCCAGTATAGGACCTTTTTTCAAAGCAGTTTCAAGTACCAGAATGGCTCAGAGGTTGAATACTGGGCTCCCACGCAGAGAGCCCAGGTTCGAACCTCGTTCCATTCTGAAATGTTTCTTATTTCGAGCGATAGGGTTACGGACACCGGCGGCGGCGGCGGCGGACAACTACGGCGCCAAAAACGGCCGGTGAAATGATCTCATAACAGCTTTCCCTATAAAAAAAAGCAAGAGGAAAGAAAGCACTGTCGGAGTACATGTGCTCCTGTTCATTACACGCCTACAAGCGATCGCTTAACCCGGTTGATTTTAAAAACAGCATGAAAGCCCGCATCGCTTTGTGGGCCTGCAACGCGTAGGGCCACGATCCAAGAAACTTTTCTTCCGAAAACGGTCTGCTGCTGTCTAGTTTCTACAGTGCAGCGTGAAGAACATTGCGTTCGCTCACAAAGCGATCACAACAAAAATCCACGCATATCCACAAAGTGAATGATGAAGAGTGGAGCGAAGCCCCGATTATTCGGTAACCGTGAATCTCCCGTGACATTGCCCACTCTTCATCATGTAAGTGAATGACAACACGTGTGCAGAGCATATACATTTTATTGGTCGTAATTCATATGTCGTCTTGAGTTGTGATTCCGTTTTCCTTTCGTTATCACCGCTTTATGATCCGTGAAATGTAGAGCCAATGGTTCTTCGATAGGATCTAACCGGAATTTGGCAAAGACAAGGTCTATGCACGTCCCCGTGATGGTTGTTGGCTGTTTACAGTCATACGAAATGCATCGTAGAGCGTATCGAGACGTCATATACTGCACAAGCCAGTCGTTGTTGGTGATGTGAAAGTTCACGTCACCGACTAGCGCGAAAGGGTTGTTCTTGTACTTTATTTCATAATCGCTCATTGCTACATCGAAGTACTTTTCTACGTTGCCTCGGGAGATATTCAGAACCAGGTGTACTGTCATGACGACGGTTCCGTTGGATAGTTTTATTGAAGCGTGTTCTCGGTTGTGGGAGGGCGTGCACCGGAGTGCCCTCTCGTGTTTTATTTTCTGCAGCGCCCTCTCGTGTATTTTTTACATATATTTAATTTTATTTTATTCAGTTTTGATTTTTGTTCGGTTGTCGGTGCACCCTATTGTGTATTTTTTTTCACAGATGTGTTTCATTTTTATTTTTCGATGCGCCCTCTCATGTATTTATTTTTTTCACAGATATTTTTCTTCAGTTTCGGTTTCGTGTACCGTGACGGACGCGGACGGCAAACAAGGCTAGGTCTTAAGGAGCCTCGCCCCCAAAAAACAGTAGATGTTCTATGGTCTCGTCCATGTTGCATGAGTCACATCCGGACATATGCGAAAGGAGTATGCTTTCGCGAAAGCCACTCCTAGCCACAGGCGGCACGGTAAGGTTGCGACACGGCAAGAGAGGTGCGATGGAACTTGCAGCTTCCTCGATGGGTCGAGTTTTCCTAGGCGACAGTTCCAGAAACTGGGGTCGCTCAACCAAGCTTGCGACATTGTGTCATCAAACGAGTGGCGGCTCCTTGCAGCGTCTGTTCTTGGCAACTGTATTGGGGCTGTTTGCGCGTCGTTGTGGGCGGACCGGACGGCATCATCAGTAAGGTGGTTACCGACGATGCCACGATGTCCCAGCCGCCATTGGAATACAACGTCATGTCCCTTTGACACATCTCGGTGGAGGACTTCTCTCGTCTCGTTCACTCACTGTTCGTGCACCCTGCGTTGTAACGCGGATTTGACTCTGAAGGGATGCCTTAGAGTGGAAAAAGACGACCCACTTAAGAGGCCGGGCATCCGCGAGGTAAAGAATAGTAGGATGTAAGGCGGCAAGCTCCGCTGCTTTCGCTTGTGGGACACTCTAAACTTGATGGTCACTTGGCAGGCCAGGATAACAACAGCACCTGTGCAGCTGTCGGCTGAGATTGAGCCATCGGTGTAAACGCGCGTCCGTTGTCCATATTCCTCGTTTAGTAATAGCAATGTCGCCTGTTGTAGGACCACTGTCGAATTACGGTTCTTCTTCATAATTCCCGAAATTTTAAGGCGTATTTGTGGTCTTCTAAACTTTGGAGGGTGCGAATATTCGTCTTGCATGCGTTTGTCAACATCGGCAAGCTGTAACGTAAAAAACCCAGGAACAGCGCTCTCTACAACAACATCATGGAACATATCGACGTTCCCTAAGTGTTTTCGCAGAGGAACCTCCTTATGTGAACGAAAGAACTGAGCCTTCTCTTAAGGTATGTTTAGTGCATGCTGTGCAGTGCAGCGCAAAGCAGCGGTGTTTGTGGACGTTGTGGACGAAACGACACGATAAAGGCGGCCCGACCATCACACACTAAGGCAGGGTACGCAGAAAACCGCTACGCAGCTATCCGTTTGTGTGCACACCGATCCATCGGTGTACACTTGTAAGTGGCCACTGTACATGGTGTGAAGTGGCCCAGCACAAGAAACTATGCTTCCGCAGCTGGAATGATGCGTTTCACTGGTAGCTTGGGCACACTAAGGTTACAGGTTACGTCCACAAAGACTACGACGAGTCGATACGGCTCCGTTTAGGCCGTTTCAAGTCTAAATATTGAAATGTGTTCGATATATCGTAGACGTGTGAGCCAGACGTCAAAAGACGGAGAGGAAGAGACTGGGCTGCAGTAGTGACCTTGCTTGAAGCCACTTGAAGGACTCCGATCGCCAAGCCAGGACGCTTTCTGTGCACTGCCTCCAAGCGCATGAACTGGCTCGGGTATGGCGATATCAGCTGCGGCTGATAAAGAATGCGGCATGTTATGGGCGCCGCATTGCGTTTAAGCATGGGCACAGGATTGTTCCCCGACGTACTCTTCACATGCAACGGAGAGCATAGATTTTTTGCACTGACCATCGACTGCGCCCCGCCGCAGTAGCTTCGATGGTAACGCCCAGGAAACGAACACTCGTTGCACGACAAATTGAGTCGAATATTCAGCGGCAGGCTTCCGCCTCACTCCCGGGAAAACCACGAAGGCAGATTTTTCGGCTGATAAGGACAGGCCAAGCGTCGACAAGTCATGTTCAATGATTTAAATGGCGCCTTGTGCTATCCGGGCATTTGTGTTGGTACCCTGAGATCCAAATACCGCTCTCATCTGCATATATGAATATTTTACCTGCTTTTAATGCTACTTTCACAGTTTCAGCTATTTTCCATGGAAAAGTTTGACCATGGCAAAGCTAAGAAGAAAGGCAGATAAATCACTTCCTTGTGGGATGCCGAGGGAAACGCACCCTTCTTTGCTTGTAACATTTCCAAGTACAGCCCGGACACATCGGTCTGTGAAAAAATCATGCGCGAAACGAAGGGCATTTCCCTGCACATCCATGGCTTGGAGCCCGTTGACGATGCCAGTCTGAAGCACACAGTCATATGTTTTGGCAGCGTAAATGAAGACGGCAAGAGAGGCCGCTCATACGGTGGTGCTCGATGTGGCTCTGTAAGTACATAACACTGTCCTCGGCACTCAGCTGTGGGCAAAATCCCATCACACACGATGACCACCTTTTTCCTTGTTCAAGATACTAAGTTAAGCTTGTGCATATTAATCTTTCCATCACTTAGGTAGGCATGATGTTAGCGATACCGGTCGATGTGAGGCGAGGCTGGCGGGATCCTTTCCAGATTTTACTGGCACCACGCGTTCTGTTTTCTGTTCACCTGGGATCTCTCTCGTGCCACATACATGATTATTATAATAATTCTCGAGGTTTAACGTCCCTAAACCACCATATGATTATGAGAGACGCCGTAGGGAGGGGCTCCGGAATACATACATGATAAAATATGTCCAAAAGGACGCGTTTTCGCTCACATTGTGGGAGGTTTCTCGGCATATATCATTGCTTACGAGTAAAAAACAGCGCTAAAAAGACGGTACAAGAAAGAACACGAGACCACGGCGCTAACAACTAAACGTGTTTTACTCCTTCAGTCAGCATAAATATACTGCACCACAATGAAACTACAGAAAATTGAAGACTCAGTCTGCCCAGAGGCAGCAAGGCGATCAATGGGACATGAAATCTATGTCCTTCGGTAGGAGGGAAATCGAGGGGAGGCTTACACATGCCTCGCCGCTATTGTATATGTGATAAGCATGTGTACATGTAATGTGTGTACGCATTTCATTCCAGTAAGCATTTACCTAAAAGATATTTATAAGGAACTATACATCAGACCGGTGCGGTGCGCATCTGGTGAAGACTCTCCCTAGAATAGCAAAATTTAAGGCAGACTTCATTGTTTGCTTTTTAGTGCTTGTGCGCCTATCGTTGGTATAGGTGATTGCAACACTACGTCATACCGCTTGATATAGCTTTCCAATGCTCATTCTAATAAATACATTGAAAAGAAAGAGAAAGGATCCGTAACTCAGTTTGCTAAAAGACCTATCTAGTAAACAGGACATCGTCAATAGGCACCTCACCGGCGCATTGTAAGTTCACCAAACTTCCTGGCGAAAGAAAGAGGAGTGATTGGTGATGACTGGTCATCTTATTTGGTGACGTTTAGCTTATTAACGCAATTAATTGGCACAAAGAAAAGTGTAACGTTTTAAGCGTGCTGTGGTGAACAAGGAAATAAATGAAGTTGCGCTCACTATAACAACCAACTCAAGGTGACAAGCACGCAGATACGAATGGGGACAAAATGAAGGGTGCCATCACACGAGCACAAGGGAAGAAACGCGCCATCCTTTCTCTAGTCCGTTTCTTCTCTTGTGCTCGCGTCGTAAAGTGCTGGAACCCTTCACTTTTTCATCATGTATCAGCTGGCCCAGAAAATTTCCCTCCAAAGCGATTCGGAACGCGTACGGGCTCCTCGATCATACTAGCGCGCGCAAGAGTTGTAGATTGCTTTTCATGCCAAACCATGATGTAGGGAACCGGTGAAGCAAGAACAAAGTTTTCCATCAGTCCATTTGGTAGGGTCGTCTGTCGTTTGAAGTACCCCTATCATATTCTTCTCTAATATACCAGCGGTACTTCACACAATGCGACAAAAAGCACGGTACGTTGCATTCTCGGTTCCAGTAAGAGATACTGTTTTTTTTATTCAGAAAATGCTACAGGTATGCGTATTGATAACCTGCACGTCTTGATTCTGATGCAAATTGCTGCTCAGAATGTAACAACCGCACGGTTTCCTTGCTTTGAGCGTATTACTGACTTCATTTAGAAGCAGTATCGTTGCACAGATTCCTTCCGTTTTTTGGCACCTTGACTCCGCAAGCGTCCTCGTAACGACGGATGCACTTTAGCGGTATTGTACTCACTACTTTGGTGCGCACCCACAGAAGACATTCTGAAATAATGCAGGAAACATTGAGAATTCGTAAGTTCTGATAATGTAACAGCCACACTTGCTGTAATAACACTCAGCTATACTGTAGAAAGGCATCACAGCGTAAAGACGCTGTATTATGAGGACAATGTCAATGAAGGACAAGACAAAGAAGGCTGACAATGTTCCTTTTATTTTTATAATACACCCTTGCCCTTTCGCCAAGTTTTTGGCCGTCTGTTTCACTTCCCGTTAGCCGAGAACCTAACAGCACTCAAAAAGCCACATTTACTCAATACGCGCAGCTTTTCTATGCATCCCTATCTAAGTTACTCGCTCGATGACAGATCTTTTTCTTTAGTGTTTCGAGTAACAGGCTGCATTTTGCATTCACAGGTCGCGCTCCTCTGTATACGAACGCCAGTAATTTTATTACGGCAGAGCTGTTATGCTCGAGGTTTGCCTTCTCTCTTCGATAGAAAATTATCACCATCGTTAACCGGCACTCGCTCTCTTCATCCTCTTCTTCCTCGCTCCCAGGACACGTGTGCCCATTTATCCGGCCTGGGATGCCGTAACACTGATGGACGAGAGAACGAGTGCAGAGAGATAGAAAAATAAAGAGGGAGAGGGAACGACATAGAAATAAAGAGAATGAGAGAAGGAAATAGAGAGAAATTCTTGGCGAAAGTTTCCTAGTGAGTCGAGATTCGAACCCAGGTACTCACAATTCGAAGGCTAGCGTCATAACCACTCGGCTATGCAGGCTTGCTTCCAGAGCAGAGCATAGCCTTGTATGGTATAGTGTAGCAAGGGGGGTGGAAAGGGATGTGAGGCTGAGGAAGAGGGAAATGAGGAGGGTAGAACGAGTGCAGAGAAAGAGCGGGAAAGAAAGAGAAAATTAGAAGGGGAAGCTAGTGAGAAAAAGATAGAAGGCGAGAGCGCGACTACAGAGAGAGAGAGAAAGAGAGGGGGAGTGAAGTAGATAGAAAGAAAGAAATAGAGCGCCAGAAAGGAAAGAAGAGGCAGAAATATAGAACGACAAGGAAAGAAGTCGACAGAGAGAGAAAGGGATAGAAAGAAACGGACACAAAAAGATAGAGAAAAAAAACGAGAGCAGGCACAGCCTATAGTATAGCATAGCAAAGCATGGGAAAGAGAAAGGTGAGAGGATAAAAGTCTAGCCAAGCCAGGACCGGCTAGGTGCCCACCTCTCTGCTATGACCTAGCCTTGCGCAACTCAGTGCAAGCTGCGCTAACTTTTAGGGGCGAAGCTCCTTAAGGCGCCACCCGTTCGTCCCTCGTAGTAGTGCGTAACCAGTCGTAACGCTAGTACCAGATCTTGACCTCCAAGGTGGTGCCGGTGGGAGATTTTTCCTGTGCGTTGTTGAACAATAAAAAATTCGCAGCGTGCGCGCTAACTAAAAGCCAAGTTCTTCTGCCTCTCATTCCCCATTAGCAGCCATTGGCATGTTCCAGTAGGAAATGTTAGTAGAAGTAGAAGTGTAAGTGTTAGCCAAAAGCCGACTTCTTCTGTGTCTCATTCCCATTAGCAGCCATTGTTTACCTCCAAGGTAGTGCCTGGTGAGATTTCTCCTGTGCGTGATTAAACAATAAAAATTTTGTTCAAAACGCCGTTGATTGATGAAATAAACCAACGAAAGACGCCAGATGTTTTCTAAAAGCAAAACGAAAGAACGCCAGATGTTTCTAAAGCAAAACGAAAAGACGCCAGCTGCTTAACGAAAGACGCCAGATGTTTTCTAAAGCAATGGTTTTCTAAACAATGAAAATTCACAGCGTACATGTAAAGTTAAAGTGAGCTGCAAGTCGTCATAACTCATCGAACCTTTAGTATAAACGCACCCGATCTCACGTCGGTGATGATGTACTGGGCAGAATTCACGGAAGATTCACGGTTTACCGATGAACCTTCGCCCACTCATCATCATTCACTCCGTGGATATGCTGTGATTTTTGTTGATGTCTGAAGTAAGACACCCCCAATACAAGGAAAGGCAGGGACAGTAGAGCTTGGAGTATCTGCTCAAATTTAAGACAGTTTGTCCTTTTCTCTTTTCTGTGACTATGTGCTAAATTTATTGTTCGATGTCAAACGGTATTGTTATATAATAACGATGCCGTTTATTAAATGGTCAGCACTAGAGGTTACAGGTCATGAATTTGACCAGGTCCTTCTGTAAATGCTTGGGGAACGTCGCTCACGTGGAATTGGTTGCGACCGACAGCGTCCAATGCATTTCGCTCTTTCAAAGAGCCTAGCGACGGCTACTCATGCGCTGTGTGATGTGTCGCTCACTCGAAATGCACCTCCATGCCCAATATTGGCTGGCAATTGGCTCGGATGCGTTGTGTATTACGGCGCATGCTCTAAATATACCGCCATCACCAGTGGAGGATACCCTTACAAAAGCGTTCCGTGTAACTAGCTCTAAATGCGATTTCGGCAATGTATCACTCACACCGAAATTGTATCACTACGCTATTTGAGCTGATGTTGACAGTTCACCTGGCATATATTTTCTATCTAGTGCAACTTAACTATCGAATATTTTCCTTTAATTACATTGTCTCCAAAACGTGTCGCTCATCATTCGCTTTATTTTATTTTCGGCAGCAACCAGCCATTATGCACAACGTGCAACTAAGACATTTGCTCGCTTGTGCAATAACAAACGTACTAAGGCTGTTATGAAGCAACCGCCGCGGTTGTCTCGTAGTGCTTGACTGCTCACCCGAAGATCACGAGATCGAGTCCCGGCTGCGGCGGCCGCAGTTCGATGGATGCGAAATGCTAGAGCACTTTGGCTTAGATTTACGCGCACGTTAAAGAACCCCAGGTGGTCGCAACTTCCGGAGCCCTCCACCACGGCGTCTCTCAAAATCATATCATGGTTGTGAAACGTAAAACCCCCACATTTTTTATATTATTTTTCTGGGGCAGCTTCACATATACAAGATAGAACTTCCTGCTATGATAGATATGTATAGCTTACGATACAATGGACGATCTATATTTTCTTCCATGAATGAAAACGGAAGGTAGTTGAGGACATCGGTAAACTATTAAGCTTGCCAATTGGTGCTTTTTCACGTTTTTTTTTTTTGTCACTGAGCCATGTTGCATACGCAGAGTCCAAATTATAACTTGAATAATACAGAAACACTTTTGAAAGTTTGTTGGCACCTTTATTGTTGCATACATTGCCTAATTTCCAAGTATCCACCTCGTGCAATAATTTTTTGTGGTGACCCTCTTATTCCACAGCGTTTCTTCGTCTTTGTTTATTCCTCTTAAACATCCGTACCTGTACGCATTGTATGTATGTATGTATGTATGTATGTATGTATGTATGTATGTATGTATGTATGTATGTATGCATGTATGTATGTATGTATGTATGTATGTATGTATGTATGTATGTATGTATTGTCATTTCTATTCTTTCCGCATATTATTATACTGGTAGTTAAAGTAGAAAAACGCTTCTGGAACAGGGATAGTCAAGTCTGAAACCAAAGCGGGAGATTCTTTGTGGTCTGCCGCAAGTCCTATTGTAAGCCACAAGTACAATACTTATGAAGCTTGTACAGGAGTCGTGTCGCATCTTGGTGCGTACCTTACTTAGGCTGTCTCAGCCATGTTTTTACTACGTGTTGTTTTTTTCGGTGTTGGACCAGCGCGTTCATAATTTTACGCCGCTTGCGGCTCGCTGCGGTGAAAGGTGTCAGATAAATATTGCCACTTTACAGAAGATAAGTCCAGGAGATTAACACATCATCTGAACTGGGAATAAATAAGTACGAGGAATACCTTAGTAGACCAACAGTTTGTCGTAGCAAGTGCCACTGTGACGACTACCCATTAGTTTCTTGAAGGGCAACATGCTAATGTGAAACTTGGTGCTGTTGCTCCTAGAACGAAGTAAAGGTGTGGCTGCGCTGTTACTCTCCAAAGGCGTGAGCAACGAACGCTTCTTATTCCCTTCTGTTTTAAGCAGCGCTTACTGCTCATTCGCATTTATATTCTCTTGATGCTAACCATCCACTTTTCTCGGAAAAACATTTTAATATACTCGAAACATTTAAAAATCATTTCGTCCATGTTAAGGAGGAAGATTCCGGCTTGCACATATCCGGGTATTGGGGTCTTCTCTAGGGAGAATACTGGCATATTTTTCGCAATAAATATATAAAGGCTTACGTGTGCCCTCGTAGAATATTTCTTGAACCGCACAGGTCTCATAGTCTGTGTAGTAGAATACACTCCTTCCTTCCTTGGGCTCTGGAAATAAGGAAAATTCTGTGTTTTTTAATATTTCACTCACTGCACACATAGGCTCTGTGTGAAAAGCTTCAAAAGTAATAAGTAAAATAATGGGTCACGCAGAATTTCCTCATCTAGGCAATGATACACTTCGACGGCTGCCGACAGCCTGCTGCACCTATGCAAGACGTAAGTAAATAAATGAATTCCTTAAAGAAAATTTCATTAAGTGTCGCATATTGAAATATGGCTGGCGTGTTACCAAATATTCAGCATGCCGTAAATTATTTACCAGACATATGCACTAACTAAAAAAGAAATTCTAAGATGTTAGTCTTCACAATTCTATGGACTATAAAGGGAGGAATAACTGCGGTCTACGTTATTACGCTGTCTGTTCACTTACTGAGTTGGTCGGAATTAGAACGTCGCAGCACATTTTTTCCCTCGTTTATTGCTGTCGTTGCAGCCGTCGGAGCTTTCACAACGGCCTATTACCAGCCACTATGGTGGGATTCCGCAGCGACCTCTCCACTCAAGACGCGTTCCTCCTATTAGAAGAGGAAGTTCTGAGCTGTGCACCCCAGAGAGGAGAACATTTATTACCGGCCCTTGATCTAAAAGAAGCATTTGACAATATGAGCCATAAGGCCATCTTATCAGGATTAAACATCGTCGGTTGTGGTGAAAGCACCTACAATTACATAAAGGCTTTCCTCACAGCAAGGCGAGCAACAATAAGCGTGGCACAAGTCACGTCGGAACCTTTTGAGATGCCAAACCAAGGAACCCCTCCAGGAGCCATCATCTATCCCCTGCTCTTTATTACCGTCATGATACGACTTGCGCGAGCCCTGGCTGATGTACCAATGTTGAGATACACCCTATATGCGGATGGTATCACTCTATGGGCAACGCGCCGATTCCTGGCTAGCAAGAAGCAGACACTCTAAGTGGCTGCAACAGCATTTGAAAACTTTGCCAGGGCCAGTGGGCTCAGTTGGGCCCTAGATAAATCCGAAATTATCAGGGTACAAGGAAAAAGATACAAACGTAATAGAAACATAGATATAAACATTGGAGGCGTCAAAGTTCAAGAGGTAACCGCGCAAGAATTCTGGGTTACTGGGTTCAGATTAACAGAAGAGCAAACCACACAATAAGCATATTAAAATCAGCTAAGAAACAAGCCGTGCGAAGGAACCAGAGAATAACAAACCGCAAAAAGGGAATGAGGGAAAGAGGCACAATTATATTAGTACAGGCAATGTTACTGAGTAAGATGACGGACGTATGGTCTACCTTTCTACACGCTAAACAAATGGGAAGAAAGAGAAGACAAAACATCGAGTCTGTAATCAGGAGTTCTTACAAAGTCACCCTAGGGCTACCGGTAAGCACACCTACCCAAAAGCTATAGCAGCTCGATATATATGATGGAAACTCCGAGCTAAAGACTGCGGTACTGACCGCGCAGAGATATCGTCCAATTCAGACGAAATCGGGGAGAGAGATACTTACTAGGGTGAGCTTCCCACTGTACCCCAGAACCTGGAGAAGCTTCTAGTAGAAACCCCGGAACCCGCCCCCTGCAAGATCTTGGTCGCTGCCCTGCCCAGGAACATGGACATAAATACAAACAAAAGGCGCAGAGAGGAGAGAGTGCGATGGCTCCAAGACAATAACAAACAAAACAACGGTTTTGCATGTGGACGCTTCCAGATATAACTTTAAACGGCCCTTCGCCGCAGTACTTAGCAGCGAGAATAGAATGATGACATTTGCATCCCTGTAGAGGTCCTCGATCGCCAAGGCAGAATGCTTTCCCATTGCCTTTGCGATCAAAGAGCAAGAACAAAGGGAGGAACCATAGACCATTATCATATCCGACTCGCAGGCAACGTGCCGTTTATTTTTCAAAGGCCGCCTCCCGATAAAGCTAAGTAAATTCCTAGGCGGCAGATTGAAAAACAAATACAGGCTGATCTGGTGTCTGGGACATACAGGCCTGGAGAGAAACGAAAATGCAGACGCTCTTGCTCGAGGGCTCACGAACCGAGCAAAGCCTCGACCGCAGTTTCAATCTCCTCAAACACTTCAGGAGCATACTAACGAGGATGACAACGACCCATCCAGAATGGCCCCTCGTGAAATTCTGGCTCACCAGCGAGGCACTCGACAAAAATACAGCGCCTCCCACAAATCATTAGAAGGGGAGGACGCGAGTGACCTCCATAGGATTCAAAGGGGTGTCTTTCCCAACCTAAAAAGATTGAACAAAATTTTCCCAATGCTGTATGGACCACAGTGGTGTGGTGGCGCGCCATCTCTGTATCACATTTCATGGCGATGAATAAACTGACCACCTAATTTAGATATATTTTTAGGTCAGTATGATCTCTCTAACACTTTCCAGCAATGGGAGGCACAACTCGCCAGCCCTGACCCGGAGGTGCAGCTAGCGCTTCTGGGTTACGTCAGGCTGACGGCCAGTGGAGCCCTGTATTTGGGCCCCAGCCATCGAGCTCACGACCCCTTTCCCGAAACCCTTATCGATAAAGTTCTTCTGCTTTCGCATTCTACTACAATCAGCTCTGCACGTCTGCAGTGTCAGCGACACCACTTACATTCTCACAAATTTTGTGTCACCCTGAAAAAGCAGTCTCGGAGAAGGCAGCTCTCACATCACCGTCCAACACATCGCCACTGCTACACTTTATTCGCCCGGCTCCCCTGAACGGTGTTGAATTCTCTCTAGTCGCGGCCTTGTACGGCCTAAGCCAACAAGTCGAATGGCTGCAAAACTGTGCGAAAGACACCGGAAGAACAGACAGGTCCAAGAGCTTGGTTACTGTCTGCTCTTTCTCTGTCTTCGTTTTTCGCGCTGTTTTGCAGTAATGAAACCATACCAGCAGGCTCATTCCCAGACCCCAGCAACTTCACAATATCAACGGACTGCATACGACGGCATGCGAGAGTGCAGGCGACGACTACACTTACTACAGCGACGCTACCAACAACGCCCAAAGGCACCCCTTGCATATCACGACTATATAATGCGCATAGGCGTTCATTCAGCAGTTGTTTACTGAGGCGGCCATAAGATGCTTGTCGACACTCCAGGAGGTAAAGAACGTCCACCACCTTAACAGCATTGTGCGAAACGTAAGACTTTTGGTCTCCGCCTATCTTCAAACCATTCTAATTCAGTCACAATCATCAGCAGTAGCCCCGCTGCAGATCGTGCTATTTTACAATAATTACACTTAAAAATACCCAGAAATGGTTCTAAAAATTTCTTACAAGCCCGTTGAGACTACAGCACAGGCCCTTTGGATCAATATAAGAGAGACATAAGCGCTGCGTAAACCCTCATTCACTACAGCGTTTTGAACTTGCCCATCCTTACATACTTCAGCAGTGCCGTCGAAATACGTTTTCAGCCACCCGTGCTTTCGACATCAGAATGAGTACCGATGACAACCACGTGATCGATTAGATTGGCTTAGTATTCATACCTGAGGAAAAACTCGAGTGGCCGGGCACCTCATGGCGCAGGGTATATCCAGAAAAACACGAAGCGTGGCCTACAGTGCGAATGATTTGCCTACTATATGTCCTACTATGTCCTACTATGTGCCTACTATGTCCGAGAAAATCGTTTCAGAAAATATCTGACGAGGAGAGAGACGTCCGCTTTTATGTGTCTTAGAAAGGAAGTATTCAATACATATCCAGAAAATCGCAATCTGCATGACGATTCGACGGCTCCGCTCTCACCCATCTTGAATTTTAGTGACATTTCATGAGACAATGATGGCTTCAGTGACGTTCCTACGATAACGAACTCACTGCACCTTCTTCATTACATAACTTACGTCACATATATTCGACTGTTCTTGTCATTAACTATTCCAAATTACCTTCACTACATTATAACGCAGTGTTCTTCCTTCCCGACTAATTCATTCATTGCTGAGCTTTAAATCCATCGCACAAAATATGGAGTTGCCAGTCACGGTGGTCTAGTGGTTATGGCGCTCGACTGCTGACCCGAAGGTCGCGGGATCGAATCCCGGCCGCGGCGGCTGCATTTTCGATGGAGGCGAAAATGTTTGAGGCCCGTGAACTTAGATTGAGGTGCACTTTAAAGAACCCCAGGTGGTCTAAATTTCCGCAGCCCTCCACTACGGCGTCTCTCGTAATCGTTAGAGGCCGGATTTTTAGGCACTGAAAAAGCTGCTTTTAGGCGCCAAAAATAGGCAGGCAAAACAATGTTTTAGGCTTCCAAAATTGTAAATATAGAGACAATAAATTTTCACATAAATACAGATAATTTCAAACGAATACGTGCGCGACCTCTATCTACGACAGGAAAACAAAAATGTTATTGCTCAAGATGGCATAAAGGCGCCAACATTTGAACATAGCCTGCTTTGTCCCGCACGGCTCGCACTCCCGTGTTCTGCAGAGTGAGTCAAGTGTCCACTGTCTAATCAACACACTCCTGAGTGTCTTTCCGGCATGACTGAGAAGTGCAGAGCAGGAGCAGACAGCGAGATTGCTAAAAGACCAGAAGGGAGGGATTCCTCCTATTGGCCGGGTCGAATTGCGTAGAGCCAATTTCTCCCTGGCAGTGAACCACTGGCGCAGACAGGCGGAGGGGGGGGGGGGGTCGTCCTTCCCCCTCCCCTAAACTATTCAGTTTTGCGTGTGTGTAATACACGCACACAAAAAACGCATGCACGAACATACATAAAGTATGGTTGTCGCCCCCCCCCCCCCTGCAAAAGATTTCTGTCTACGCTACTGCAGTGAACACCTTAAAAAGTACATTGCAAACAAAACAAGAGGTGCGTGCACATCACACTTTTCTTTCTTTTTTTGCTGTTCACTCTTCTTTCCGCTGACGGCTCTCCGCGGTTTCGCATTCGCCAACTGCTCGGGCCATGTCAGCGCGGCGGCGAATGCTGGCCGGCGTGTCCCGCTTCACTGCTGCTAGCGGTTGTTGGTTGGTTCAGCTAGAAGACTAGGTTGAACCCCATAATTCCCAACAGTCTATCTTACGCGGTAACATGAATAACAGTCTCAAACAGCACCCGGGAGCGAAACTTGAGGCTAAATAGCGTTCGTATAAGCGCCAATTTTGAAAATAGGCATTTATAGGCATTTGTAAGCATTTAGGCACGAACGCCAAATATAGGCATTTATAGGCACTATAAGAACACTATAAAAGCCCTTCTTAAACTCTAATTCATGCTCATATATCAAAATGGCGCGATAGGAGCGCAAGGAACAAAATAGGCATTTGCCTAAAATCCGGTCTCTAGTAATCATATCGTGGTTTTGGGGCGTTAAACCCCAGATATTATTGAACTATGGAGTTGTTCCAAGATTATTGCGACTTTGGTCACGTTCAGCAACCAACGATTGTGCTCATGCTTCAATATATTCGATTTCACTACACGACATTTGGTCATGAACGCACTCACTCATGCGTGCAACCTGAACCCTATACTTACGCGGAGAAACTGAGAACTATGCAAAAAGTGGTACCCTCAGAAGTATGACAGTTTTTCTCAAGTGTCGTTTGTCATATGCGATTGCAGTTAGACTGCTTGAGTGGCTGAGTGGCGAAAAGGCTCTGTCCAATCAACCACTTACCTCCTTCTATTGTAAATGTCGCCGTTCCGGGAGTGTCGCCGGCGTTCAAATGGTAGATAAGGCTTTCCCTAGAACAGATCAAAGATCAACGTACAACCACATGACTAGTCGCAAGACAAATTGGTCTGATTCACTGTTTTATTGAGTCCCTAGAAAAGCCTTAGAAAAGTAGAAATAGGTGATAATGTCACAGCTTTAAAATCGTACATTCTGCAATACTGTCACGCGCGCTTCTTTTTTTTATTTTCTTCTAAACGGCTCGCTACACGTTCAATCACTGCCTAGCGCGCGCCGCGCCAGAGTGTATAGGAACATTCCCGATTATTTTATATTGCTTTGATAAGCTTGAGGGCGCAATGCGAACAGCTTCTGGAACTAACGCGGCCACCAACAAAAAGGCCGGAATCGTCGATGCTACATATGCCGACGCGCCTTACCACGGATCATATTATTCGACCACTGACGACTGTTCTCGCGGCTATCAGTGTAGAGCATAAATTGCTTGTACTTTGACCTTTCATCTTCCGGGCACGAGCCAACACCTCGTAAAAATTATTCCGGCCTTCGACCTCCGCCGTGACGTCCCCACCACCCGCCCGACCTGCCCCGTCGCACATTCCCGAACTATCTCTCGCTAAAGTGGTGACGTCGTGCTGCACGTGTGTTATTTGCGAGACTGCCGAGCCATTTTTCTGTGCGTTGTGCTTGCAGTGCATTTAACTACTTGAATTTTTTTTGCATGAAGCTTCTGACATTCCCCACATGTGTTGTGTGCCGGCATGTTCAAGTAATTACAAGACCGGGAAGAAAGTTCGAGTATTTTCGTTCCCCAAGGACGAAGTGCAAAGAAAGAAGTAGCTCAGTGCTATTCCAAGAAATAATTTCTTCCCGGCGGAAAATAAGAGCAAACTGGGTGTCATCATTACATCACACTGATCGTGAAATCATCCTCATGGTAACATTTCGCGATGCGCTTGTGCAGTGTTCAGGCGCACTGCGAGGTTCGCTGACACTCTACAACTGCTGTTGGTATGCAAGTATGTGCACAGCATTTCACCGTGTCATGCCTCAAGAACAAGTGGTCCTACACGGTTGCTATGACAGAAACTGTACTAGAGGCCGCACTGAAAGTAAATCGCCTGTGTTCAACATATGTGCCCACACTGTTTCCGGGATGTCCTTCGTACTTCTCGAAGAACCACCTCTATCCGATAGAATGCCTGGAAACGCCGAGAAGCGGCTGACCTCGTTCGTTCCATTGCAGAACCGAAGGCTTCTTACCGCAATGAAGGAAACCAAACGTTGTTTTTCTTCGCTTCTTCACCTTACGAAATGCTTGGAAAACGCATCTTTGCCAAATGACTGGGCGGTAATTCACCGTTCAAACTGTGCCTTGTTTTTAAGTACTGTCAATGAGAGCGTGTCGGTGTTGCAGTCATCTCTTACTGTTTTCAGTGACCTTAGCATCAGTGTATATTTTCATGGTACCAGAATAAGCAGTATAGGTGACTGCGTCGTACCAGGAAGCATTCAGAATGTGGATGTCCTGACTGACAACCTAGGTAAGCTTCAGAACATCCTCGATGAAAATTGCTCCTCAGGTGTTTCTGATGTCATCGTTAGCAACTGCCTTCTTGAGCAACTTGAAGAAGATGCACTGACAGCAAGAAATGGATCATTCGGTTCTTGAGAGAACAAGTGGCGTTGCTTGAAAAACAGCGGTTGCAGTATTCCTCCGAAAGTACGGTGGTTGCTTTTATACTGCATACCATATCTCCATACGCCTAGAAGTTGCTGAAAGGATCAGGTTTTTTTTACCATGCCGCATCCAAGTACTGTACGCAATGCCTGATCCTAAGTTGTCACCTGACACTGAATCGGCGAGTGAAAGCTTTCTCAGGTACATGAAGCAGAGATTTAAGCACTTGCAGGCGCACGAAAGTGCCGTGGTTCTCGTGCTTGACGAAATTCGCATCCAGCGTTTCTTCGACTTTAAAGGCGGAAAAAAATTCAAGGGCAGAAGCAGACAGTGAAGAGACCGCTATATCGGCTCATGTTTATGCTGCTAAGCATGCCGAGTTCATTTCGCGAGGTCTTGCACATTCAGCCTACAGGAACAATTAATGTTGACTCTGTTCATTATGTCCTAAAAAAATGTGATCATTGGTCTTGAGAAAGGTTTTAACGCTCTTTAAGTAGTTTTAGACAACAACGCAATCAATCGCAAGGCACTCAGTATGTTTTGAGATCTACCAAAGCTAAGCATCATTTATCCAACCGCAAAAGACGCAACACGACATATGTTTTATGTTGTGGATTCCGTGCACTTGTTGAAATGCACCCGAAACAATTGGCTAAATCAAAATAATCCTGAGACAAAGCTTTATATTACAATGTTAGATCTCCCAAACATCGGTGCCCGTCCCGAATGCATACAGTGGGCATCATTCAGAGACCTTCGGAAGCTGCACAAGCTAGAGGCTTCTCAGCTTTTGAAGTAGATCTATCACCTTTCTTCAAAAGCGCTTAATCCGAGCAACATAGAAAGGCAGAGTGTTAAACTAGTTCTACTAATATTCAATGCTCTTTTACCCGAAGTACTCGATGCCCACTGCAGGTTTCATGCTTATGGCATACCAAAGAAACTGCAAATTTTATCAGGTGCAATATTACTAGCGTTAAAACACCTAACAAAGTTTATCACCGCAGAGTTGTTTAGGAAGAGCCAGTTTCGTACTTGAATAGAGACCCTTAGGTGGAATTTGCCGATGCCTCTGTCACATGGTTAGATGTGTGGGGATCATGCACACATGGCAACGGCGTTCTCACACGAGAAACTCACATTGATCTATGGCATTTCGCATATGCACTACTTGAATTCACCAAGTATAGAGAGTAATTTTTGCTTTTTTTTTTCTCAGGCGTTCAAAGAGGCGCCCGGTGGTGCTGCGGCTGACGCATTCGCCTGCTTACCTACGGCGGAGAAACGCGAGCACGGCGTCCGGCGCCGCTCATAATAAAAATAAAAATAAACCGTCTTGGGCAAAAAGCAGCACGACTGAGTTCAGGGAATTTTCGAACCATGCCCGTGATTCCTTATGCGTGAAGTGCATACCAGTATTTACCGAGGTACATTCTACATTGAAGAATATCTTGCCTTCAGGTTCCGCTTCCGCGGACGTCTGTGTTGGCTGTCATGTCGCGTATGTAGCACAGAACACCTAAACATAACTGAAAAACAGCAGGGACCTTGTAATCTTCTGTGAAGCACGTGTCATATTTGTTTTAGTTGCACGTTTGGCATAAGTGGAACCACTACATTTTGTATCACAACGTCGGCGCGCCAGTGTTGCCGAAACAGGCCAAGTTTTTCCGCTCGGCTGCGGTGGTTTTTCAGGCTGACTGAACAAAGCTGGAGAGATTGTGGTACAGGGGCGTAGCCAGAAATATTTTCCGGGGTGGGGGGGTGGTTCAACCATACCTTATGTATGTTCGTGCGTGCGTTTGTATGTGCGCGTGTATATATACGCAAGCAAAACTGAAAAACTTCGGGGGGGGTTGAAACCCCCCACCACCACCCCTGGCTACGCCCCTGTTGTGGTAATAATACTTTATTTGACAGTTTGAGAGCTCTAAAGACCACTGCGGTGTTTTTTTATTATTAAACAAAACCTAATGAGGGCTGCAAAAACTGATTATGCTTCCAGTTTTCGACTTTCACCGGCACTACAATCGCCATCGCGTCCACCAAGCAGTGTTGTGGGCGTCCCCACACCAATGGAAGAAGACAGAACGCAGACCAAAAAATTCTGTTTGAAAAATTTATACTCAATTTCCAGAGAAACCGCTGCAAGATTGGGCACCTCAGACGGTACGCTTTCTATAGCGGTATGAAATAGAAAAGCGATGAAGGACGGCAGGCAGTCCATTTAACAATGAGGCTCCTCTATCAGCAACAGCCACAAATAGACATGACTTCAGAATTACTGTTAAACCTGAGGACCTTGACAGCTTAAGCACATGTATTGCTGTTCTTGTTTCTGTTGGGGGTTTTTGCACCAACTATGTGGTGAAAAAACTGAAGTGCAACTACTCTCAAGAGAACCTTGTTGCTGAGAGTTGCGATTCTGAGTGCTATGGTGGTGCTAATTCTGTAATAGCAAGTCTAAATCAAGGTGGTTTGATATTTCCAAACGCGTGTGTTGTGACTGTAGTGATGCACAGTGAAGTTGTTGTTGCAAAGTTGCTGCGGAACGTAAAAAAGTGTGGCGTGCTTTCTGCGGACACGAAATCACAGAGGTATTGTGCAACAGCTCCCGAAGGAGAGCCTGCCAGAATTTGAGGAAATTGTTACTTCTACAAATGGGCATGAACCAGGTTTGGTGATAAACATGATGATAAAATTTGAAGCGAATATCATGCTAAAAAATTTTTGCAAAGAGAGAAACGACGCTGCCGCTGTTGCTAAAGCCAATGCGAAAGCTGTCGCACAAGCACGGAAATTGGAAACCGTTGCTCCAAAATAACGTGCTCATGTATCATTAGTAATTTTCATTAGTATGTTCAATTATTTATGCTTTTGACTGTTTCTTCGTTCCACCCTTTTGTGTGTAAAGTTTGAAAAAACTAACTCTTACTACCAAAACTTTCTAGGTCACTATTATGATAAGCTTTTAAGTAGCAATACCTTCCCTATGTTTGCTTTGAAGACATATAAACGCGAGAGAAAAAATATTGCTGAGAGTAATTATCCGCGTAACTGCGTATGATATCGCGATTCAGCTGCTTCACTGCGAAGGAGTGCCGGAAGCATGCGCCCCGCAGGACCGTTTGGACGGCGCGTTATGACGTAGCTCACTTCATGGGACGTGAGGCGCAGGCCTGAAGAGTTTTTAGGAGGTGTTGCACAAATTCACCAACTAAAGAGTTCCGTATTTCCGAGTCACGCTGGAGCCTTCCTCACCATCGCGGCCACATGACAGTGAGCTGTTTATCCTTTATTCAAGGATTGCCCCGCATCGCCCGAAGGCATTATAGCAGCGGAGGTTACAGGAGGGAAACAAACAAATCCTTACTCGAACAGCACATTTGCGCAAAACAAAATAGTTTTGACAAAATAAAAAAGTTTGCAAACAAGTTCATCCTGGCACAGCATTCTCCTATCTTAAGAGGATGGTCATTACGCCTAGAACCGTAATGTGGCTGTTTAAGATAGCTTTCGTTGTTAATTCCAGTCTTGCTATTATATATGAAGAATAAGAACTTCAATCTCAGCTTTTCCCGTCGAGAGGACGTCGAGAGGAAAGCAGTTCCCAGTTCAATTCAGGCTTCATTTTGATACAATTTTCACTCCGCTCATACCGGCCCAAGAAGAACCTAGCAGCTCGGTTTTGTACTTTTTCCAGTTTAAAAATTACAATTTTTTGCGTAGGGTCCCGCGCAGCATAGGCGTGCTTTTATATTGGTTTCACACATTTTAAGTAAACAGTTATTTTTAAGCTCGGCTGTGAACATTTCAGATTCCGCTGAATAAAATTGAGTGCTCTACCAGCTTTTACAATGACATCATCCACATGAGCATACCATGAGAGTCAGATTATGAAAGTAACACCTCGGTAATTATATGTAGGTTCGTTTTTTAATGGGATATTGTTTGTCTGGTAAAGTCTCAGTCATTTCCACTTTTTTTTTTCTAAAACAGACGTGAACACACTTTTTGGGTTCTAGTTAATCTTCCACGTGGAACACCAAGTATTAAACATGTCAGAGCATATTGTTCATTCTTACTTTTCCTAAACACAACACAATCACCGGCAAACAACCGTATACACGAAGAAATATCCACAGTAATATCATTTATAGAGAGTAAAAAAAAAATTAAACCATTTCCCGCTAAAGGGGACCATGAGGCGATGCGAAGCCGGGGCACTTGCACGATCGCGTTCCGTTGGCGTTCTTTGGGCATGCTACCAACCTCGCGTCATGGAACGCGAAGAGGAACGCTACGCGCGTCTTCCCTCTAGCCTGGCTGTTAATTCTCACAGGGCGAGCGGGCAATGCGGTCGGCAGGCGTGCGAGAGGGGGGCAGCATAGGAAAGGAGAGAGAGGGGAGGGGACGCGCATGCGCTGGTACTCATCGCGGCGTTGCGCAGGAGAGAATTTCGGCATGTCTAGCCCGCGTTTCAGAGGAAGAGTGGAAAGGGGAGGGGAGAGGGGGAAGTGTAGAGGGAAAGTGGAGAGGGTAAGGGGAGAGGGTATGCGCATGCGCAGTAGGGGTGGTCACGCCGCACACCACCACCACCAGCGGATTGAACTCCGCCATAAGATACTTCGCATCTAAAAATGGGCAGAGGCGAAGCATGTAGGGAAGGGTGCTTCAGCTCCGCAAACGGGAAACCTGGGGAGGGGCGAAGCATGCACTGTGCGCCGGTGTTTCCCACAGCAAAATCACTGCTAACGGGCAGAAGAAAGAGACAGAAGAAAGATTACACACAGAGACCCGCAGTCCGCCTTTAGTTAAAGGAGCACTGACACAAAATTTCGAAGGCGAGATAATGAGTGAAATAGATGTATGTGGAGCCGTACACAATGTCTACGAAATATCAAGGGCCAATATAGCCTAGAACATATTTAAAATCAATTTTAAAAAGTGCATGCCGCGCGACTGAGCTAGATGCGAGCGCTTCGCGACGCCGAAATCAACGCGGCGCATGTGTAAACAAACCTACGTCACGAGTTTGTGTTGGCTGGTGGCTGGTTGCATGAGCTTGTCGTGCCCTTGCGCTTGTGTGTGCATCCTGCCGTATTTCTTCCTCCGTGCCTGCGGCTTTTCGTGTGCTGGTTGTGCTCTCTTCCGCTGTTCGCTCGTCGTGCCCGTTGGCAGATAGATGTTATGGCCCGCTCACGCTAGCGGCAAGCCTGCCGCAACGGCGCGGTGCCGCAGAACGTCGGCCGTCGCCGCACGCGCGAGAGCTGTCCAACTTGCATGGCAAGCTTCGCCGGCGAGGCATCGCGCCTCCGAAAACAAGGCAGCACTGCCAAAAGCGGTTGTTTTCCACTTCGAATCTATCAAGTGGCCGCCGTGCGCTCTGTAACGTGTAAGTTCCGAACTGATGCTTCAATTTGCTTTAGATTCATGTCCTGAAGCTTCGACAGCAATGTATTCGTCCCGATTCGGCGCCGTTTTTGAGAGCCATAGTCAAATAATCGATGCTGTAAGCTTAGCGAGTCCAGATGGGGCGCTTCCGAATGCTCGGAGGACATAGATTACGCGTTTGTTAGTTGTTTCTAATCCTCCATAGCTGGCGCCACTTGACCTAGTTCGGCTAAAGCCCCTTGATGTTGGAAAGTAGCGACGCTCCTTTATCCACGCCGGCTCATCCTCGCCGCGCCGTCAACCTCCTCTTTTTTCACCCTCTCTTTCGCGGAGCCGGCGCATCCGCAACGCTGAATGGCTGCGACGCGCGATAGCTCCCAGTCAGGTGACCCTGACGTCACGAGAAGCGAGCGCAAGCAAACTTCGCGCGCTTTCAGCTGCTCACGCCCGCCATGAACCCTCCAGGCGTCAACCCTCCAGGCGTGTGTGCAAGGGCGTCCACAGAACTTATTGCAGGGGGGTGCAAGGGGGGGGGGGGGGAGAGATCCAGCACTGACAGCTTTCAGTGCCGTGACATGACCTGCAAGATTAATCAGTAGTGTGCAACGTGCGAAATTGCTTGGAAATAGAGAAGGCCGGGACCTGAGTATGCTAATCAAGCTGTGTAACACATTGCTACCGCACAGAAAAATATTATCCAAAATTCCAGGGAGGGGCAGCTGCCCCCCTTGCACACCCCTCCGGACGCCCATGCGTGTGTGTACGGGTGTGTGCAGGTGTATGCGTGTTTGTATGTGCGTATATGTGCGCCTGCGTTTGTATGTGCGTGTGCGCACGTGTTAACGTGTGAGTGCATGTGTGTGCGGTTGTGTATTCGCGGTGTTTGTGCGTGTACGCACGTATGTGTATGCGTGCGCCTGCGCGTGCGTGTCTGTATACTCTGTATCACTTGTGCATGCGCGTGCGTTTCTGTATCGCTGTGTATGTGCGTGTGTGTCAGTATCGCGTGTGTATTTATGCGCGTGCGTGTCTGCATCGCGTGTGTATGTATGTGCATGTGTGTCTGCATAGCGTGTGTATGTATGTGCGTGCGTGTCTGTATCGCGTGTGTATATGTGCGTGCGTGCCTGTATCGCGTGTGTATGTGTGTATGTGCGTGCGTGTCTGTATTGCGTGTGTATGTATGATGAGCGTGCGTGTCTGTATCGCGTGTGTATGTATGTATGAGCGTGCGTGTCTGTATCGCGTGTGTATGTATGTACGAGCGTGCGTGCCTGTATCGCGTGTGTTTGTATGTATGTGCGTGCGTGTCTGTATCGCGTGTGTATGTATGTATGAGCGTGCGTGTCTGTATCGCGTGTGTATGTATGTGCGTGCGTGTCTGTATCGCGTCTATATGCACGTGTATATGTATGTATGTGCGTGCGTGCATGTCTATATCGCGTGTGTATGCGCATGTGTATGTAAGTGCGTGCGTGTCTGTTCGCATGTCCACACACGTGTGTCTGTAACACGTGTGTACGCGCGTGTGTATGTATGTGTGTATCTATATTGCGTGTGTATGAGCGTGCGTGCCTGTATCCCGTTCGTATGATCGTGTGTATCTATGTGTGTGCGTGTCTGTATCGCGTGTGTATGCACGTCCGTTTGTGTACATATGTGCGTGTCTTTATCACGTGTGTACAAGCGTTAAGAAGTTGAAATACCTCCAGCCACAAATTCTTGGAGGAAACCCGACGTTTCGAGACCGGCTTGGTCTCTTCTTCAGGGGTGACTGTGCTGATCAGGGGGGCTTCGTCGCAGCTTGTTTTTGGCTCCGCCTTTCTCTTTCCCTCACGTTCCGGAGGCCGTGCACGTAGATCGGAGGCATTGTTCCGAGTGACCGGTTCACATTCGCAGGTGTGTTCTGGATGTGCCACGACTCGAGTAAGAGCCTCCTTCCCAGATTCCTTTCCGTTTCTATGATGGTAGCGCCCTCGAAGTCAATTTTGTGATCGTGCTTCTCGCAATGCTCTGCAAGGGCACTGCGTTGCATTTCCATCTTTCTGACGTCGTTTTTGTGTTGGCGCATTCTTTCCGGGAAGCACTTACTCTCGCCTATGTAGCTCGCTGGACAGTCAGCACATGACACTTTGTAGACCACGCCCTGGTGTTGCCCCCAGGATGGTCGATCTTTCGGCCGCGGTAGTAAG
Organism: Rhipicephalus sanguineus; assembly: GCF_013339695.2. Lineage (NCBI taxonomy): Eukaryota > Metazoa > Arthropoda > Arachnida > Ixodida > Ixodidae > Rhipicephalus > Rhipicephalus sanguineus. The sequence goes on along the minus strand of NC_051181.1, from coordinate 40,266,229 downwards.
CGAGCGAGCGTTAAGGCCGGCTTGTGAACCACCGTGACCCCAGCTTTTTCGAGAACCCTGGCGAGCTGTTCGCTAGTTCCCGGAACATACGGGATGACAACTCGTTGGGCTGGTTTCTTCGATACCATTGTATCCGGTGGGGTGGCCAGCGTGGGAGGAGGGTCACGTGTGTCGTTCGCAGATGCGTCTCCGCGGTGGGGAAGCTGATCTCTCGGCATGCGGCGTGCCACACGGCGGATGAAAGCTGTCGTGTATCCGTTCTTTCTTAACTCGGCCGCGACCCTCTCTTTTTCTCTCTTTCTCTCTCCTTCTGATGTGCAAATGGCTCTTGCTCGTGAAAAGAGTGCCGACACCACGGAAGCTTTGCGGGCAGTGGGGTGACTCGAGGTGAAATGCAAATACCTGCCGGTGTGCGTTGGTTTTCTGTACACCGAGAAGGTCATGCGTTCGCCTTGTCGTCGTACTAAAACATCGAGGAACGGTAGCGCTCCGTCTTGTTCTCTTTCCACCGTAAACTGGATTGCTTGGTCGACGGAGTTAAGATGTTCGAGGAAGCTGTCTACCGCTGTCCTCTTTATGATGCAGAAGCAGTCGTCCACATACCTCACAAATACTTTCGGCCTTTCAATAAAGGAACGCAGTGCCGCCTCTTCTACGTGCTCCATTGTGAGGTTCGCAGCTGTAACGGAGACTGCTGCTCCCATCGCGGTCCCGTTGGCCTGTCTGTAGAAGTCCCCGTTGACACTAAAGTATGTTCCCTTGAGGCAGTACTCCAGTAGGCGGCACAGCTCATCGGTGCTCAGGCAGGTTCTTTCACTCAGGAGTTCGTCGTCATTCAAAGCTGCCCGTGCGCAAGACACAGCTAGTGTTATGGGCACGCTGGTGAACAGGGACACGACGTCGAACGAGACGAGGCACTCATCACTGCTCACGGTCACATCCTTCATGCGCTCCACGAAGTGGCTGGCGTTGCGTATGTGGGTTGGTGTTTTTCCCACGAGCGGCGCCAGAGTCCGGTGGAGATATTGGGACAGCGCACGGAGTGGAGAAGATGTAAAATCCACAATCGGACGGAGCGGGATGGTGGGCTTATGGATCTTTGCAAGCCCGTAAAATCCTGGTGCAGAGCCGTTCCTGCAGATGAGCTGGAGATAGATGGTTCTTGCTTCTTGGTGTCCTTTGAAGATATCCGCCAGAAGCTTGTTCAGTTCCCTTTGGACTCTTGGTGTGGGGTCTTTCGTCAGCTTTTCATAGGCCGGGCTTTGGAGCAAATCCTGAACTTTGTCGTCGTACGCCTCCCTATCAAGCAGGACCATCGCGTTGCCTTTGTCGGCCGGGAGGATGACAATCTTCTCATCCTTTCGGAGCGCACGGATCGCATTGCTCTCCTCTTTCGACAGGTTGTGCTCACGGCGTTTTCCTATTTTTGATAGTACACCGATGGCCTTGAGACGGATGTTCTCTCGAATTCCACTGTCGAGTCTCCTGATGCCTTCCTCGGCAGCCGCAATGATCTTTGGTAGTGGCGGACACGTCGTGGTCGTGTTAAAATTGTGTCCCTTTGCCAGCACGTCGTGCTCGGTCGGGGAGAGTTGTCTGGAGGACAAGTTGACGACGAAATTTCCGTTGACCGGACTGCGGTGGCGTTTCCTTTGAAGCGTCGCAAGCTTGCCTTTGTGAGCTGCTTGTTGCTTCCGAGCTGTTGTTGCAGCCACATCCCGCGCGAATTCTTCCAACGACGGAAAGATGTTGCCAGCCAGACAGACTTCTGTCGAAATGTTTACATTTAAGGCTTCGGGCTCACTCATTTGGCCCAATTTAAGTAAACCACCACGTTCCTTCTTGGGTGCCTTTTTTAGCTCATCAAGACCACAATTATGAAAAAAATTCTCGCCTATACTTTATGCTGGTTATATTGTATGCGTTAATACACCGCGTTAAGGACAGCCGAGGCGGCGACGGGAAGGTAAACCGCTCAGCCGCCAGTTGATATACTCATTTTTTTCGAAGCGCTTATTTGTATATACCGAAGCGTCTTTAAAAATATATTCGTCACTTTGTTCTATCGGAAGCCCACTTTCGTCATGACTATTGCTTAAGAAACAGGTTCTCATTTGACGCTTCAAGGGGCCGATTAAACAAGCGCGCGCAGTGATTTTAATGCGGCTGCGGCGAGCCAGTGGAGGGTTCAGCGTGCTGTGCGCAGCGCGCCGGCCAGGGGAGGGGAGAAATCCGAGGAGAATTGAGGCAGAAAACGCGCGCGCGGAGGAGAGTGTCGCTACTTTCTAGATCAAGGGGCTTTAAGTTCGGCGCCCACCGCACCCACGCTCGCGCGCCGCCTACGTCACAATTTCGCGTGTTCACGTGGCCAGCTGTGCTTTCCCGTCCGCCGGAGGATGCTGTCTAGCTGGGTGCTCTGTGGAACCGAAACTGCGACTGGGCGCTCTAAAAACGTCTCTAAATAAATAACCGTCGCGCACTCGCGCAAACGAGGTTTGCAGCCGTGATAAGTGGATCATAAGCTATCTATTGCAACAAAAAAAACAAGGTGCAAAATTTATGTGTCAGTGCTCCTTTAACGTGTACACGGCCAATCTTTATTGTTCAACTACGCACAAGAGAATCTCTTACGGGCACTACATTGCAGGTCAAGATCCAGTGCCTGTCCGCCGCGGTGGTATAGCGGCTACAGTGCTCGGCTGCTGACCCGAAGGTCGCGGGTTCGATCCTGGCCGCGGCGGTCGCATTTCGATGGAGGCGAAATGGCAGAGGCCCGTATACTTAGATTTAGGTGCACGTTAAAGAACACCAGATGGTCGAAATTTCCGGAGCCCTCCACTACGGCGTCTCTCATAATCATATCGTGGTTTTGGGACGTAAAACCCCAGATATTATTATTATTAAGATCCAGTGCCTATATATACGGGGTGTCCGGCGAACGGTTGTGCAGCGCGAGCAGTCGCTTTTTTCAATCAAGAAACTCGCTAGCAGACGCTGCCTGCGTCGGCGTTTTCCCTCGCGGGCAAGGGCGCATTCTCGTTCCTCGCCAGCTGGTAGTTCAGCATTCATCTTTCTTCTGTGGATATTAAGGAAAGGAAAAATGCACCTAATTTCTGTCTGCCTATAGGCGACACGGCGCAGTGCCTTGTAGGGGTGGGGGTAAAGAGGGAATAAAAGAATAGTAGGAAAATAGAGAGAAAAGTGATAGGAGCACATCCATCCAACGAAGAGAAAAGAGGACAGGAAAGATGCGGAAACGGTCACGGGAGTTCAGGGACGGGTCCGCGAAACACAGCTAGAGGCACGGTGCACAACATCGGCGAAGCGGCGAAGGCCCCGTCGATGAGCGGCGCACGGCATAGCGGGCGAGGAGTCCGTCACGGGGCGCCGATCAGCGAGAGGTACGAGGAGTAATCCAGGACATGTACGAGTAGTAATCCAGGACATCGCGGCCGGCACGTCCGTCTTGCTTGAAATCCAGCGAGCGAAACTCAGAAAAAGTTTCCATAGTCAACGAGCGCCGTTCGCTCTCTCTCTCGCCGCACGGCGAGCGCTGAGGCGGTGGCGCTCTCGCTTGCGCTCAAGCAAATTGAGCAGACGACGATGCACACGCGACAGAAAATTACGATGGCACGGTGCTCGCCGACACGCTTCGCCCCTAAAACAAAAGTGACCGTAAGACTGAGCCCTGTGGGACTCCGGACGCCACTTCAACGTACGCCGAGCTTTGCCCTTAAAAACAACGGATTACCGGCGATGAGACAAATAGTTTTCAATCCATGCGAGTACTCTTGAATTTATATTTTAACATTTTAAGTTGTCTGAGTAGAAAGGGATGCGATACTGCGTCAAAAGCCTTACGAAAGTCCAGAAAGACAACATCGGTGTCGTCAACATCAAGTGCCAATTCCTGATAAAACTCAGATAACTGAGTTGTGCAAGATAGACTTTCCGAAACCTGTGTTGCTATTTGATTAGTAGATTATTATTTGTTATATGACGCATAATCTCGGCATATAAAATATGCTCAAGGATTTTGCAAGAGCTCGATATAGTGATATGAGTTCGCAAGATCTCTTTTAGATGCGAAGTATCTTATGGCGGAGTTCAATCCGGTGGTGGTGGTGGTGTGCGGCGTGACCACCCTTACTGCGCATGCGCATACCCTCTCCACTCACCCTCTCCCCTCCCCCTCTCCACTTCTCCTCTCCACATTTCCTCTCCCGACTTTCCGTCTCCCCTCCCCTCTCCACTTTCCCTTTCCATTCTTCCTCTGAAACGTGGGCTAGACATGCCTAAATTCTCTCCTGCGCAACGCCGCGATGAGTACCAGCGCATGCGCGTCGCCTCCACCTCTCTCTCCTCTCCTATGCTGCCCCCCTCTCGCACGACTGCCGACCGCGTTGCCCGCTCGCCCTGTGAGAATTAACAGCCAGGCTAGAGGGAAGAAATATACTGAGTATGTGCAGCGCAAAGGTACGAAGACAAGAGAAGACACACAAACGACATAGACTGGCGCTGACTTCCAACTGATTTATTGAAAACTCATTATATTTCATGACATGTACCAACTCGCCCATCAACGGATCCTTCTAGAGGGAAGACAAGACGCGCGTGGCGTTCCTCTTCGCGTTCCACGACGCCAGGTCGGTAGCATGCCTGTTATTAGAATATGTGGACGTGGTTTGGGACCCGCACACCAAATGTGATATCGACTGCATTGAACGCGTTCAAAAAAAAGCATTAAGATTCATCTTCAACGCTTACGGTAGGCACGTGTCCATTACTAACCTTAGACATTTAAGCGAACTTCCAACTCTAGAATCACGCAGGAAACTGCACCGACTGCAAATGCTTTACAATATTGTAAATGGTAACATTAGAATGGGCTTCACTGATTACATGCAGTATAACAGCGCAAGGCCAACGAGATGGAAGCACAGTAAGACGATTGTAAGGCCACGAGTTAAAACGAATGCATACCAATTTTCGTTTTTTCCTCGAACGATAACAGAATGGAACGAGCTTCCATGTGACATAGTCGGCCTATCATCAGTTCATGCGTTCACAAATGCCGTGCAAGATTATCTGTGATGTTTTACGCAGCTCTTGTCATTCTTTCTCTTTTTACAGCTAGAAATGTATGCGGGTAACCATTTCTTCCGCGGTATGCTTCTGTGGGCGGAGGCCGTCCTTCTGTTCATATTGTTTGATTTTGTTCCTTTGACCGTTTCACTGATGTTCTGAAGTCTGGTTCAATATTTCGTATACGTCTTTTGGGTGTTCAAACACGACCCTGTACATGTATTGTTCAGGTGTCCTACCTCAGTGTATTCGTGCAAATGGTGTTGGACTTGTTTTTCATGTTCGCGTCTTCAGTTCACATTCGACCGCACGTGTTGTTATCGTTGGCCATATGTGATTTTGTTCTGATGTGTTTTTTTTTTCGTTTGTCGACTGAAATGATGCCATGTGTAATATTGTAATGTGATGTACCCACTCCTGCCATGGCTACCAAAAGGCAGCCGGCAGTATCTGATAAAATAAATAAATAAATAACGCCAACGGAACGCGATCGTGCAAGTGATCCGGCTTCGCATCGCCTCATGGTCCCCTTTAGCGGGAAATTGTGTTATTTTTGAACCCCCTTTAAGAATAGGAGCAACAGTTTTCCAATCACCAGGCAGGAGCCCTGTGGATAGACTTCAGACAAGTTAGATAAAGGTACACCAAAATAGGCGCAGCACAACGCTTTAATATACGTGGAGATATGCCATCTGGGACATTCGCTCTGTTTTCGTCTATGTCCTTAAGAAGTGCCTCAATGCCCTTTACACTTAATTCTATTTGCTCCATTGCCAGAACTGAGCTTGCATGTAGTGTAAGACCAATGTTGCATTTCGATAAAAAAAAGCAGAGTGGAAGTAGACATTCAAGCACTATGCTTTCAGGTAACATCTTTAAGAAGTTGTTGATTTCAAACAATTTTATTTATTCCCAGAAAATCTGATCCACGGCCCTTCAAAAAAAATCACGCCATATCCACGAAGTGAATGATGATTGAGGAGCTGGCTCGGAGATAATCGGGTAAACCGTGAATGCTCCGTATAATTCCTCTACTGTCATATAAAGAAGTCACACGTTGTTATAGTAGCGATTGTGGTCAGCTTGTTGTTGAACCACAAGCGGTCGCAGACCTTGCAGCTGTGGCCTAACGTGTGGTCGAGGAAATCACGCTTGAAGCGCGCGTCGGTGCTACCACCTTCAGGTAGCGACCGCTTTCGGCGCTTGGCCGCTGCATCTCGCACCCGTGCCTCTTCAAGGTTCTCTTGCCGCCGCTTCCGCGCTGCTTCGGCTTCGTGGGCTTGTATCTCGGGGTCCGCACGAAGTTGACGTCTCTCTGCGGCCTCGCCAGCTCTCACCGCAGGGTCCTGGCAGCGAGCCCGCAATGCTCTTGCCTTGCGAGCCCTCCGCTCCGTCGCCTTGTCTTCTTCGTTCATGTTGTTAGTATCGAAGCGCAATGCCGGAATGAAGCGAGCGCCGCATGCTACAGTTGGCTATGCTATATGTGGTTTTGCCTGCGTTATTATTATCATCATCAAGGCTCTCGAAGAACAAGAGAAAGAAGACTTCTCTTTCGCGCGAGCGTGCACATGCTACAGCTGGCTATGCTATATGTGGTTTTGCCTGCGTTAATGCCATCATCAAGGCGCTCGAAGAACACAAGGAAGAAGACTAGGGAGCCTACATTGATTGATTGAATAACTTTATTATAAACAGTCCTGAAGCTCGGTTTTTTAGGCCGAGGCGGGCCGCATCCACGTCGGCACCACCAGTCCGAGACGGGTGGCGGCGTCGTGGGCCTTCTGGACAGCCCTCAATTGATCGTCGAGTTCGTCGCTCTTGATAAGCCGCATCCACTTCTCCCATTCGCGGTCGGGATCGGCGAGAGAGGCTGGGCATCCCACCATCACGTGTCTGATTGCCAAGACGCCATTACATGCATCGCACACTGTCCTTAATTCCAGCTCCGGATAAATTTTATTTACGTTGTACGGTGTCGGGTAGGTACATGAACGGCCGTTTTTTTTTTAGGCTCCCTAAAGAAGACTTTTCTTTCGCGCGAGCTGCGCCTGTAGCGGTCGCCTCTGGAACTATGGTTACGCTTAGGGAGCGAGACTTTGCCCCAGCTTAAAGGAGCACTGACACAAAATTTCGAAGGCAAGATAATGAGTGAAATAGACGTATGTGGAGCCGTACACAACGTCTACAAAATATCAAGGGCCAATATAGCCTAGAACATATTTAAAATCAATTTTAAAGTGCATGCCGCGCGACTGAGCGAGATGCGAGCGCTTCGCGACGCCGAAATCAACGCGGCGCATGTGTAAACAAACCCACGTCACGAGTTTGTGTTGGCTGGTGGCTGGTTGCATGAGCTGGTCGTGCCCTTGCGCTTGTGTGTGCATCCTGCCGTATTTCTTCCTCCGTGCCTGCGGCTTTTCGTGTGCTGGTTGTGCTCTCTTCCGCTATTCGCTCGTCGTGCCCGTTGGCAGATAGATGTTATGGCCCGCTCACGCTAGCGGCAAGCCTGCCGCAACGGCGCGGTGCCGCAGAACGTCGGCCGTCGCCGCACGCGCGAGAGCTGTCCAACTTGCATGGCAAGCTTCGCCGGCGAGGCATCGCGCCTCCGAAAACAAGGCAGCACTGCCAAAAGCGGTTGTCTTCCACTTCGAATCTATCAAGTGGCCGCCGTGCGCTCTGTAACGTGTAAGTTCCGAACTGATGCTTCAATTTGCTTCAGATTCATGTCCTGAAGCTTCGACAGCAATGTATTCGTCCCGATTCGGCGCCGTTTTTGAGAGCCATAGTCAAATAATCGATGCTGTAAGCTTAGCGAGTCTAGATGGGCGCTTCCGAATGCTCGGAGGACATAGATTACGCGTTTGTTAGTTGTTTCTAATCCTCCATAGCTGGTGCCACTTGACCTGGTCCGGCGCCCACCGCACCCACGTTCTCGCGCCGCCTACGTCACAATTTTGCGTGTTCACGTGGCCAGCTGTGGTTACCCGTCCGCCGGAAGTAGCTGCCTAGATCGGTGCTCTTTGAAACCGAAACTGCGGCTGGGCGCTCTAAAAACGTCTCTAAATAAATAACCGTCGCGCACTCGCGCAAACGAGGTTTGCAGCCGTGATAAGTGGATCATAAGCTGTCTATTGCAACAAAAAAAACAAGGTGCAAAATTTTTGTGTCAGTGCTCCTTTAAGAACCTGGCGAGCCAGCTCCTAAAACTTCTAAAAATATTTGGGGATGATTTTCATTCTGTCATTGAGTGTCTTAAAATATGCATCCTTCGCACATATTGTAGCAAGTTTATACCCCTGTCTTGGTTCAGATAACATATTAGGATGATTAGTACTTTTAGAGTTTTTGTATCTATTAATGGATCTCCTTGTTTTTTAGTTAGCCGGAGAATAGATGGATTCACTCCAGGTTTTTTATACTTTTTGAGTCTGGTGGTATCAATGCTCGGAACATTCTTGTTCGTAAGTTCAAGCAGTTTAAATTTAAATATCCGCCATAATTCATGGATGCCGTGACCCTCAGCAAGGCATTCAAAAACCCAAGGTTATCAAAGTCTCCAAGAGACAAAAAATATAGAGTCATACCTTATACACAAGTTTCAGACACTATAGCCAGCAGGTATTAACGTTTATAAGGGGGCTCTTGAATCGATTCGGTATGGTACATACGCCACGAAAACCGTCGAGAGTGAAGCCCTTCTAAGAATTTAGAACCTACTATTATAAAGTGCCACGTGCTTCCTCTGACAATGATTATTCAGCGAAACGTATACCCCCTCCCCCTCCCGGTATTTTTTCTTCTTTTTTGCTCCTTCTATCCCCCTTCCTTGTGACTCACCCAGTTCGTCACGGCGGCCTCTCCCCCCTTACCCACCCCCGCTTTGGTAGTTGCCCTCCCCTTCTCCCTTATGGTGGATAGGGCACGAAGCATATACGCACGAGAGCTAAGGAAATCAGTTCTAGCCTTGAAGAAGACAAGTCCACTTGTCCAAACGTCGGCTCGAGCACCCACCCCTTGTTTACGAATTTTTTCATCCCAAGCTTCCACCTCCCCCTTCCTGCCGTTTCAAGGAGCTCCTGAGGGATACTAGAATAATCACCCTTTTCGAAGGAAAAAAACCCTCCTTGTTGCGGGTGACTTGGTTAGCCGGTTTCTGACAGTGTTTGCAACGACAACGTGATGACCGCCTATTCCCAGCATAATGTCAAGTTTTCATAAAGTTTTCACACATTCGCGGTAAACCAGCATAGTGTTTCAATGGTCGTTTAAGCACCTAGACGTTCTTCGCATTAGGAGCCGCAGTGTCACTGCACTACGAGCCATGCAAAATACGCCAACCCTCTTGTATCTTGTGGCATCATTAGAATGCACAAAGGGATCTTTTGATGCGTGAGGTGTACGCGTATATGACGAAGAGGCGCACGAATGAACTATACTTCGAGAAAAGGCCTAAGTAATTTGAACAAACGCAATTGTGAGCATATGCTGGCGCAGTGCTCTGTCGGCTATTTAAAGATTTCAAATGTAGACTGATTTTGACCATCATCCGAGAGCTGCAAGCAAGAGAAATGTTTCAAAGACAGGATCTAACGAAGCTAGCAGACAATGAAGCTCCGTTGACTATTGGCTTCATTTTGTTGTGCCTAATAAAGAAACAAACCCTCGATCCACTCTACGTCTTTTGTACAAAGGCAAGGCGAGATGTAGGCTTGAGGGGATCAGTAACCCTTGAACAGGGAGTGTCACAGAAGCCAACGTTTTTATAACAGGACTTCTCTTCGCCGGGATGAGCCCTCACAAAAAACAGTCCTTTTGTCGAAATAGTGGCCTCGAAAAATGTTTCCGGCATTCTATTATTAGAAAAGAAGAGAGACATCATGCAATTTTGTTGTATTCAAGACAGTCGAGTTTTGGCGCGAATTCCAGGTGACAAGCACACGTTCGACGATGTGTGTATAGTTGGCATATTGTAAGAGCTAGAAAATGCTCAATCTACTTTCGGTTAGTTAAACATCGCGTTTTGGCACTTTATCATGTTTTATGTGCGGTGCTTGTCTTCTCAGAAGAGTTGAGATCTGGGCCAGTTGGTTCATGATACTTGAAGAAAGCCAGCAAAAGAATGGGACACGAGAAAGAGGCAGACGCAAACACCGTTGGAAGTTTAGCCGTGTATATGCAATGTATATGCAATTTCGTCATTATCCTTTCCATACCTTGGAATGCTCACAATACTACGAAGGAAGATGTTGCAGTCTAGCACGCTTACAGACATACCTTCATTGCTCTGTTATTTATTCTTCAACAGCGTTGTGTTAACAAAGCAGAATACTTTCAATACTGTCGATGATGCCCTACATCAATATTCAGCGTTGGATAGAGTTTGAGCGTGAATGTAGCGCGCAAAGATGGGATGAAGAAATGAAGCGCACAGGCACAGCGCTAACAACTGAACTTATTATCGCTTGACAAGGAATGAATACGAACATACATATGAAGGTAGAGAAACAGCAAAGTGACACGCCCTCACTACTGGTCCAACTGCAATCAGTGTTGAATAGAGCTGTGATTTCAGAGGCGTCTCTGGAACGACCTGGTTGCTTTCTCAACTCATGGCGCCATACCCGGCGGATAAAGGCTTCTATGCATCCGTTTTTCCTCAAATATGTAACTACATTTTTCCCTCTCGTCTTCTGCTTTTCTTATGTACAGGTTGTTCTTGCATCGGGGAAGAGGCTTGACACCACGGCAGCTTTGTAGGCTGACGGATGATTGGAATTCAAATGTTATCCCTGCCGCTACGCGTGGGCGTTCTGTACTCAGAAAAGGTCTTGCACTCACCTGGTTGTCGGGCTAACACATCGAGAGGTTTGCTTTGTTTTCAAAGTGAATTTTATCACCCCGTCGACTGAGTTGAAAGCTTCCATTCTTCATGGTGCAGAAGCAAACATCTGCATCCCTCACAAATATTTTCGGACTCTTAATAAATGAACGCAGTGTCATCTCTTCGATCTGTTTCTTTCGAAGATCGCAGCAAGCATCGTACACCCGCTGGCTTGCCGGTTAGTGTCCCCGTTGACACTGAAGCATCGCCCTCTATGACAGTATATTCTAACCAGCGGCAGTTATTCGGTGTACGGGCTGATCCTCTCGCCCAGGAGTTCGTCTAAATTCAATGCGATTCATGTGCTGGAGAACCGCAAGGTCAATAGGCATGCTTGTGTCACTTCCTACCTACTGTCACTTCCTTCATGCTTTTCACAAAGTGACTGGCGTTGCGTGTGTCGGTCGTGTTCTCCTCAAGGAGCCAGAGCTTTGTCACGACAGTTGTACAATGCACAGAGTGGAGCGGTTGTGAAATCCACAATTGTACGTTGCGAGAAGTTGGGCTTGTGGATCTCGGAAGCCCACAGAATCCTGGCGCGGAGCCGTTCCAGCAGATGAGTCGCAGGTAAGTGGATGTTGCCTCTGGGCGTTAATTCAAGAGGTAAGCCGACATCTCGTTTAAACCTCTCTGAACTCTTGGTTTGGGGTATATCGAGGGGTACTCATAAGTTGGGCCTTAAAGGAGGTCTTGTATTTTTCTGTGACACTCTTCCCTGTAGAGTAGGACAGTTCCGTTTCCCTTGTCGGCGGGAAGAATGACGATCATTGCATCTTATCAAAAAGCACGAAACGCATTCTCTTCTCCCCTCTCCAGCCTCTGTGAACGGCGGTTTTCTACCTTTTATAGCATGCCGGTTGCCTTCAGGGTCCCTCGAATGCCGCTGTCAAGTTGTCTTATGCTTTCCTCTGCAGTCCAAAGTATCTTAGGGAGTGGCAGTGGTGCCGTGGTCACATTAAAGCTGTGACCCTTTGCCGGCAGCCTATGCTCGGACGGAGAAAGGTTTCTGAATGAGAGGTTCTTGGCGACAAATTTCTCCTTGCCAATGCTGTCCCGGCTATTTTTCACTCCTTGAAGGCGCGCAAGCTTGCTTTTGTTGGAAGGTCATCGTTTCTGAGCTGTACTTGCGGCCACATTTCGTGCGAAACGCTTCTATGATATAAGATGTAGCGCACTTGAAGTTCAACATGTTTTGCCCAACATTTCTGAGAATAATCAAAGTGTATAGACCGTAATTTATGCCTCGTAGTTTAAAGGCGCTGACGTGGGCTGGTTTAGTCCATGATCATGTATTTACATTCGCAGTACCAGACACAATAGCAAGCCTCAAGGAAGACCAAAACCACATTCACTGCGTTATACCACAGATACACCTTCTATTTTAAGAAAAAATTGTTCTAATTGAAATTTTAAAAAAATTAAGAGGATATTTGAGCTTCGGTTTCAGGAGTAGAACGTGATATCCTAATGAGACCGTGTTCGTATCGCCTTCCCAATCGCTGTCCTGGCTTCACTTCTTGGTCAACAGCTAAACCGACCGTGCCGCAAGGAAAGCCAAAGTGCGGACGCGCGCCGGCTGCTATGTCCATGCGCGTCCGTGGGCCCTTCGCGCCATGTCTTGGGATTTCTATCAAGGTGCTGGAGAACCTAAGGTGTGCGTACCACCAACGCTAACTGGTGTATAGAAATAGCTCGCCATTTGTATGCTGGAGGGCGTATGCGTGGTGACCGAGCGGCTCAACGCATCGCGCCACAGAGCGGGGGATCTCAGGTTAAAATACCCGGTCATACTCGAACCAAAGATTTTTTTATTATTCCTTAATTTGCATGTACCTCGAATTTCCCCTCGCGGACAAGGCTGAGTTTTCGCTCATATCCAATGATGCGATCGCCGCCGCCGACACCGGGATTTCTGCCAAATAAGCTATTTAATGTTATCGCGTTAAAAGCATCTCGATATGTGATGCATATGTTTTTTAATAGAGCCCAGTTCACTGGTGGTTGCATATATTCCTGCAGTGTGACCAAAACACGATCGTATGGGTCAGTGGCGAAGCAATAAAATAGGCTAGCACTGCACCTTAAAAGTAGTGGGTTAGCATAGGGTCACATTGTTGGTTAGCATACGGCCTGCACCACAAATGACTTGGTTGGTGTATACTTATAAAGGAGGTCAGCCGACCTCTTTTAAATTTATACGTTCAGCATAAGCACTGGCTAGAATTCGGACGAACGATACATTTTACCATAAGTCTTTTTTGTGGAATATTAGGGTCGAAATCTTTCTGTGAATTTGCTTTTGCGCTTTTAGTCTGTGTTGACGACGACCGGCTACATGGCCTGTTTGTCTCTATGGCACAGACAGCTAGCGATAATACAGACAGCTCGCACTGAAAAGCAGACAACGAAGGCACATGTACATTTTAGTAGATTTATGGGAAGGGCCACGCTTCCATTGTAAACATTGTTATGAAAAGAAAATGTACACTCAGACATGGCCTTCACTTGATGCGACAGCTCGGTTCGTGACAGATGAAAAGAGCACGTACACATGTGGCGGTAACAGATTTCCGGTTTTCGTGTCGTTTTTCACTCATACACCACGTGTGTAAATGGCAATCGTCCAAGACCAGCGTAGCACGCCTAAGACAGATGCTGCTGTGATTGCACAGCAGCATAAAGAATTACAATGCAATTACAATAAAGAATTGCAATAGAAATGTCATTGGAGCCGGCAGTGAAAAAGTTGAAACTTTCAAGTACATAGAAAACAAAGAAAAAAATAATAACACAATTTAACTGAAGTTCTGCCGTGTAACCAGCCTTCTTCGAAGTGGTGCGAGTGCAGATCGACCCGTCGCCGATCTGCGTTAGAACTGCAGGAGTATGTGCAGCAACAAACATAAATCTTGGCTACGGCGTTTCAGCTAGGGAGCTTGAATACGTGGCGCAAAGTTAGAACCGAGAATAACCAGGAAGAGACAGACCGTACTGTTAAGCTAGGGAGCAACCCTTTCAAGTCCGAAGTTTACAAGCGCATCTGGTACACAATTTATGCATGCCTCATTAGGTAAAGAGCACCTACAGTATTACTTCAAACCCTTTTTTGAGCGCAAACAGGCATACATGCCCTGGGAGGCATCCATGTGTATACCCGGGGAAAAAACGAAAAAACAGGCACCACATGCACCACCCACACCTATAAATTACGTAAGATAGACGCCACAATCATTCCACATCCGTCATTCCCCAGGAAGAAACCGAGCATCAAAAAATGGTGCCCTGCCCTCCCTTGCAGATAAGAAGCTATCGGACATGCAAGGATGGCGCGCATAATCCACAGCGGCGACATGAGTGCCCAATTGATTCCAAAAACATCCCACAAACATACAATCCAAAACTCGCGAAAGGCACAAAGCACATGTAGGCCCGTAAGTGGTGCTAAGTGGACTCGCTTGCAGGGAAAAGAAAACATAGAGGCTAAGATCGTTTGAGCGGGAGGGGATCATATTTTACTATTTGTAAGCGTAGGGTGTTGTACGCAAACTTGATATGTCAAAAAACGAATGAAATGCATTTCTCGGCAGCTTCAGGGTACGACTTCCACCGGCATGGCGATACCTCATCAAGCTAAGACATTGCTCCGATCATCTCGCCTGCACACACGTCCACGCTTACTGTGGCATGAACCTCGTGCCCCGGACTCTGTCGACAGCAGAGCCCTAACAGGATGCTGTCGATACTTCATTGTTCACTAACACCGCCGCCCTGATTGCTGCGACCACCGCATTCTCGGCAGGCGTCTCCACTGGTGTATATATATATATATATATATATATATATATAATATATATATATATATATATATATATATATATATATATATATATATATATATTGTCACGTGGTCGTGACGTCGACGAAGACAGCAGTCGGCGTTTGCAGGATGAAACTGTTTATTTGGCCGAACTTGTGGCCGGAAAATGAGAACTAGAACTACAGCAATACACGCTGTACAATGATAGCGGCGAACAGCGCGTCGTCCGTCGATCAACTGACAAGCGGTCAAGTGCGTCGGTTTTTATACAGGTGCTATGGAACTTTCCAGCGATATCGCTGGTGGCGGCGTCATCTCTCGATAAAGCTGGAACATTCGCGTGCGGCGCGAAATCTTAACAAAACGATCTACTACAATCGAGAAGTTTCTCGAACACTGCTTCGCGGGCAGCGTCGAGCGTTGATAACCGCCCTTGCAGGTCAAACCCAAAAAACATCAAAATAGGACAAGAAGTGGGCGTGGCATTGCCCCCCTCTGAAAAAGCATCGTCCCGATGCTTGTGAAAGAACAAAGAAGAGAAAAAAACACAAGTGCATACATAAATAAATTACAATAACAAAGGTAAAAGTAGCGTCCCCAGATTCGCTAACGTGCAAAAAACGGCTTAAGACGCACGACATGGACGACTTCAGGTCGTGCGCGGCGTCGCTGGGAGTTCGTAATGCCGTCCGGGATGACCTCGTAGTCAAGAGCGCCGAGACGTCGAAGAACCTTGTAGGGTCCGAAGTATCGCCGAAGGAGTTTTTCGCTAAGGCCACGTCGGCGTATCGGCGTCCAGACCCAGACGCGGTCGCCGGGCTGGTATTCCACGAAGCGTCGTCGCAGATTGTAGCGACGGCTATCGGTGTGCTGCTGGTCTTGATGCGCAGGCGGGCGAGCTGTCGAGCTTCCTCGGCACGTTGTAAGTAAGCGGCGGCGTCGAGGTTTTCTTCGTCGGTGACATTCGGTAGCATGGCGTCCAGTGTCGTCGCCGGGCTCCTTCCGTAGACCAACTTGTACGGCGTCATCTGCGTCGTTTCTTGGACGGCCGTGTTGTAAGCGAAGGTCACGTACGGAAGGACGGCGTCCCCACGTCTTGTGCTCAACGTCGACGTACATGGCCAGCATGTCGGCGATGGTCTTATTTAGACGCTCGGTGAGGCCATTGGTCTGCGGGTGGTAGGCGTGTGGTGCGGCGGTGGCTCGTCTCGCTGTATTTAAGATCGCCTGAGTTAGGTCCGCAGTAAAGGCGGTACCTCTGTCTGTGATGAGGACCTCTGGGGCGCCATGACGCAAGATGATGTTCTCCACGAAGAACTTGGCTACCTCGGCGGCACTGCCTTTGGGCAAGGCCTTTGTCTCGGCGTAGCGGGTGAGGTAGTCAGTTGCTACGACGATCCACTTGTTGCCGGAAGTCGACGTCGGGAACGGCCCCAGTAGGTCCATCCCGATTTGCTGGAACGGCCGGTGAGGTGGTTCGATTGGCTGCAGAAGTCCCGCTGGCCTAGTCGGTGGTGTCTTCCGTCGCTGGCAATCTCGGCAAGTCCTTAACGTAGTGGGCGACGTCGGCAGGAAGGCGTGGCCAGTAGTATTTTTCCTGTATCCTCGCGAGCGTGCGGGAAAAGCCGAGGTGGCCAGCCGTCGGGTCGTCGTGCAGGGCCTGCAGAACCTCTGGTCGCAGTGCCGAAGGTACAACGATGAGGTAGTCAGCCCGGGCCGGAGAGAAGTTCTTCTTTACGAGGACGTCGTTTTTCAAGAGAAATGACGCCAATCCCCTCCTGAATACTTTTGGAACAACGGCGGTCCTGCCCTTGAGGTATTCCACAAGGCCCCGGAGTTCCGGGTCGGCTTGCTGTCGTTCAGCGAAGTCGTCGGCACTTATGGTTCCCAAGAAGCAGTCATCATCGTGGTCGTCCTGCGGCGGTGCGTCGACGGGGGCACGAGACAAGCAGTCGGCGTCGGAGTGTTTTCTTCCGGACTTGTAAACGACGGTAATGTCGAATTCTTGGAGTCTTAGGCTCCACCGTGCGAGGCGACCTGAAGGGTCCTTCAAGTTGGCTAGCCAACACAAGGCGTGGTGGTCGCTCACAACTTTGAAGGGCCGGCCGTAGATGTAGGGGCGAAACTTCGATGTAGCCCAGATGATGGCCAGACACTCCTTTTCTGTGGTGGAATAGTTGATTTCTGCCTTTGATAGCGACCGGCTAGCATAACTGATGACCCTTTCCAATCCGTCGGTTCTTCTGCACAAGGACGGCGCCGAGTCCTACGCTGCTTGCGTCGGTGTGGATTTCCGTATCGGCGTGCTCGTCGAAATGCGCAAGTATCGGAGGCGTCTGCAGGCGTCGTTTCAATTCTTGAAATGCCTGAACTTGCGATGTTTCCCACCTGAATTCGACGTCGGCCTTCGTGAGTTGCGTCAGTGGCTCGGCGATCCGTGAAAATTCCTTGACGAAACGTCTGTAATAGGCGCACAAGCCGAGAAACGGCGTACGGCCTTCTTGTCGGTGGGCGTCGGAAGTCAGCGATGGCAGGCTGTTTTCCGCGGGTCCGGGCGAACACCATCCTTGCTGATCACATGACCCAAGAACAAGAGCTCCTCGTACGCGAAGCGGCACTTTTCAGGCTTCAAAGTGAGTCCGGAGGTCTTGATTGCTTGAAGTACAGCTTCAAGGCGCCGAAGGTGTTCGTCGAAGTTTGAGGAAAACACTACGACGTCGTCCAAGTACACGAGGCACGTCTGCCACTTCAAGCCGGCCAGTACTGTATCCATAACCCGTTGAAAAGTCGCAGGTGCCGAGCAAAGACCAAAAGGCATGACCTTGAACTCAAACAGGCCGTCTGGCGTTATAAAGGCAGTCTTTTCTCGGTCTCTCTCGTCGACAACAGTTTCATCCTGCAAACGCCGACTGCTGTCTTCGTCGACGTCACGACCACGTGACATCTGGTGGAGGTGCTGCTTCTTCCATGATCCGGACGCCCCCGCGAAGCGCTGACCCAAGTCCAAGCCGCGAGGAGGACGACAGCAAAGAATACCCGGATCGTCGAACAAGCCGCAGGCAGAAGGGACTGCAGCCAGAGCACGGGCTCCTTCCCGAACAAACCAGGCAGCCCAAGGTCCCAACACCCACCGCAGCGACGATGACCGACCCCGTGCAGCCTGCGCCGATCCTACTCCGGCAGCCCAAGGAGCCGCCAACCTTCCGCGGGTCGTCATTCGAAGACCCGGACACCTGGCTCGAGACTTTAGAAAGGGTCTCAACATTCAACAACTGGGACTTCCGAGGACAAGCTGCGTCACGTTTACTTTTACCTCGAAGACGCAGCAAGGACCTGGTTCGAGAATAGGGAGTCCACTCTTCGAACTTGGGACGCCTTTCGCAGCGCTTTTCTGCAGACGTTTGCAAGCGTCGTCAGAAAAGAAAGGGCCGCAGCCTTGCTAGAGACGCGGGTCCAACTTCCAAATGAAAGTGTTGCCATCTTTGGAGAGGAAATGACCAGACTGTTCCGCCACGCTGACCCAGCCATGCCCGAGGACAAGAAAGTCAGGTTGCTCATGCGAGGGGTAAAGCAAGAGCTCTTCGCTGGGCTGATGCGGAACCCACCCTCGACAGTCCAAGAATTCATCTCAGAGGCGACGACGATTGAGAAGACCCTGGAAATGCGCAACCGCCAGTACAATCGCCGATCGATTCAAGACAGCCCAGCTGTTCATGCCGTCGGCTCCGACGACCTGCGTGAAACGATCCGAGCGATCGTGCGGGAAGAACTGCGCAAGCTTTTACCCAGCACCTCCACCAGATGTCACGTGGTCGTGACGTCGACGAAGACAGCAGTCGGCGTTTGCAGGATGAAACTGTTTATTTGGCCGAACTTGTGGCCGGAAAATGAGAACTAGAACTACAGCAATACACGCTGTACAATGATAGCGGCGAACAGCGCGTCGTCCGTCGATCAACTGACAAGCGGTCAAGTGCGTCGGTTTTTATACAGGTGCTATGGAACTTTCCAGCGATATCGCTGGTGGCGGCGTTATCTCTCGATAAAGCTGGAACATTCGCGTGCGGCGCGAAATCTTAACAAAACGATCTACTACAATCGAGAAGTTTCTCGAACACTGCTTCGCGGGCAGCGTCGAGCGTTGATAACCGCCCTTGCAGGTCAAACCCAAAAAACATCAAAATAGGACAAGAAGTGGGCGTGGCAATATATATATACATATATATATATATATATATATATATATATATATATATATATATATATATCCAGTGCCGCGGCAGCATCCCGCCCGTCGGCACCTCTGCAGCGGGTGGCGCGGGTGAGGAGAACAATGTCTGGTTGCTATGACGACAGCCCGTGGGAGAAGGAAGAGGAGAAAAAGCAGGTGCTGATTGGTGGTTTGCTTGCGCGGCAGCCGCCGAAAGCGGCGATAATAGGTCTCGGAGTGATTGGGTCCGCGGGAGAAAAGCTTTGACGGTCCGCGGGAGAAAGAGAGACAAGCGGCGCCGAGTTAGAGTTACTGTATATGCTACCTTTAGGTAGCAGAGTTGGGCATAGGTCCTGCTAGCAACCACAGTTATGCGGCGAAGACGCGCTACGTTTTTGCAGGCGACATGCCTACGGGGTCACCGATGGACATGTTTGGCGTGTCGAAGACCGGTGATAAGCTTTACTGTGAATGACTAGTCTCAGTCCTGTTCGCTGCAGCGGCGCCATCGAGAAATACAAAACTTGGCCCGAGCGTCAGCTTCTCCACAACGCCTGATTGCTAGCGGCGTTTGGAAGACAGATGCGCAACTCTGCTACCTAAAGGTAGCATATGCAGTAACTCTACGCCGAGTGAGCGGTGAGCGGGAGAGTGCCGCGCCGCCAGTGTGTTCGTACCTTTACCCGGCAGTGTAGCGGAGCTTGTACGTGCCGTCGCGCAGCTGTCGCACAAGCTCCGCAGCTCGGCGCTGTTGAACTCTTGGTTCTCCTCTGCCGCCTTACCACCAGCGGCCTTTGCGAAGTACATGAGTTTCGCCGCTTCCAGGGTCACGCCGATGTTTCAGTGGAGGCCATCAATGCACTCACCACTCGCGACCGTTGTGTTCAGCCACGTGTACTGCTTAAACGGCGACAGGGCAGTGACGATGGAGGCGGCTGTGCGATGACGAGCCTGTTGCTTGCGGCAGCGCAACCGTAGGACCCCCTTGCCGGACCTATGTCATTGCCAGGATTCGATAAAAATGCAGAAGTACAAAATGACACGTGCAAACGATTTGTTTGCTTTGGTGGAAGTGCCGTCGAGGACAACAGAAAGAAAAGAACGGCGCTTCTACACCGCCAGCTCGTTGCAGCGGATGTCGTCTGCTTGGAAAGCGAGTTCCTCCCGGCGCGCGCGCCCGCTCCTTGACTACACCCCTGCAGTCACGTGCTCCCCCATTGTGGGGTAGACGCTCGCCGCAATCGAATTCTTCGACCTTTGGTGATATCAATCGCGGCGGCGTCTGGACGCTGTAAAAACTGGTTTTGGGTTCGCGCGACGGCAGCCTCCCCACTCTAGGAGCAAAATCGCTGTCATGTGAAACAAGCTTTAGGTGTCTGCTAGTGGCACTTGCACGTCGGCGTTCGTGTTCCCTAATGTATTCCTTGAGTTAATACTGCGTTTCGTCAAGCTGCCGAAGCGGATCTCCGAGGCCAGGGGGAAGAAGCGCGTGGGTTTATATCTGCTCCGCCAGGTGCCGCAACCATCCCAGCCGCTCACACTTTATCAATTAACTCAATGAATTTTCATAAATTATCCTGATAGTTCATTGGCCTTTATCTTAAGCAAACTCATGATCCGATAGCATATGTATCCAATATACCTCTTAACTTGAGCAAGGACCATCAATTTTCATTTTTGGAAGTGTCTTTATCAATATTCAGAAAGCCTGAATTAAAAGCTCGACGGGAAGAGCTTGTAAGAAAAACAAGTGTCCTGCTCTTGTGCCACTAAATGTAAGGATTTTTAATTTTTTTTAGTTTACACTAAAAGTAAACGACAGGAATAAGAACAATTTGGGCGCTTTAAACTGCGCGATAAATAGGCAACCGCAGTAGACAGGCTGGTAGAAGAATAATGATAGCATAAGTACGTCAAGATGACTGTAGCAAATACTATAGTTGTGCGTGAAATAAGGTTCTCAATGATTTTTCACAATGAGAAACACGGTTACCGGCATTAAATAATACATTTTCGGAAAGCTCAGACCTTTCCCTATTTGTCTACATTATCGCCCTTGCGATCAGTGCATATTTGCATGCGGTGTACCATTCTCTATCGTAGAGCTATCCCGCCGTGCCGCGAATGTAGCTTAAAACCACTTCTTCAGTTCCTCTGTGGTTCTGAAGTGTGCCCTAACCAGGTGTCTTTCCTTTTTTTCTATTCAGGGAAGAGATGGCAGTCACTTGGGGATATGACTGTACTGTAGGGCGGGTGTGTGACAGTATCCCATTCAAAGTTGTTGATGAGATCGTTCGTTACACGAACGAAGTGCAGACGAGTGTTGTCCTGACGCGCACGCATTCCTTTCATGAGCATACCTCTCCTCTTGTTTGGAATCGCGCCGCGAAGCTTCTTCAGCGTCTCACAGTAGCGGTGCGCATTGATTGTTGTACCGACAGGCCCGGATTCGCGCAACAATAACCCTTTTCCTGTCCGGAAACACGCTCGTCATCACTTCAAGCCAACACCGCCAGCAGACAGTGTTGGCTTGAACTTCCGCAGATTCATCGACTGGGGCTCTTTCCACTGATGGTATTGCGGCTTCACTTTCCATGTCTCGCAGCGGACCCGTGCCTCGTGCCCAGTGACAGTAGAGTCCGGAAATTCCTCGCCATTGCTTTCGTAGGCCTGAGGAAGTTCGCGGGTCGCTTCAACACGTTACCGTTCGTTGCCTTCCGTAAGCATTCTGGGAACCCACGTTGCCCAAACCTTGGCATACCCTAAATAGTCTCTCAAAATTTTGTCGATGCAGGTCTTGCTGACAACAGGGGTGATCTCGTAGAACTCCCGAAACATTACGCTTCAGTCTTTCAGCATTGTTCCTTCCACTTTCGCAGTCGTTTCGCCTGAAACCGATGGCCGTTCAGAACGCTGTTCCTCACGGACGTCCGTGCGTCCGAGTTTGAATTCTCTGCACCATTTGCGCACGTGTTGTACGCTTATACACTTTTGTACGTAGTCTTCGCGCAGTTGGAAATGCATGTCCACCGGCGCTGTGTTTTTTGCACAAAGAACAAAAAGAGAACGAATACCAGAGCGTGAATCGCACCTGGCGGGAAAAACAAGTGGGAGCCCCATCTCAAACGGCTGCCAAGCCAAGACTGAGCGTCACAGACAGCTCGCCTGGGCGGCGACTCTGAGACGGGAAACCAAGCTAAATGACAGTGTCGCCAAATCCCGCGGAACAGCGTTCCTTGCGACTACAGCTTCTTGGGAACCTTATTTTACGGACAACCCTCGTAGAAGACGTATGTCTTCTACCAGGGAAAAGAAATCTTCAGCAACATTTCATTGATTCAAAAGGAACTTTCTGAATGTCATTACAACTGAAAGTGGTGTCATTTATTTTAAATCAAATGGAACTGAGTTCGGTACACACTAAACAAAAATAACCAGAAACGGGAGTAAACTGCTTGTCCTCTAGCGCACAACCTTTTCTGGGTTTTTTTTTTACACGTACCAGTCGCGGTAAAAATTTACTCTCACGCTAACCGAGTTTTTGAACGTAGCAACGGTAGTAATTTTTTACCTCCGCTGAGGTTTTCAGCGAGTATAGTAAGAGTAATTTTTTACTGCCTTTACAATGTTTTCCCGGTGATTTCTGAGAGTTATTTCTCGGTAGACAGTTTCTTGTGGCTGATGTAGTAGTATTTATTTACTCCCCTAACTCAGTTTTCGCGGCTATTTCTGATGGTTAAAAAAAAAAGGAGCGCGATTGCACCATGATCCATCGAAATTCGAATTTAATCAACGTAGAAAACACAGTATCCATGACATATATAGAGATAAACACATACACAAACACATATACATACACACACGTACATACACACAACCAATGCAGAATAAAACACCACTTCAACCGACTGCTCCGCTGTACAGCCATACGCCGGTCACCCGGTATATATAGGCACCGCATCTTGACCCGCCATGTAGTGCAGGTAGGAGACTTATGTTTGCTTGCTTGAACAATAAAGATTCACAGCGCACGCGTAAACTTTTAAGGTTGGCGGCAAGTCGCCATGAGTGGACACCGACCTGTTAGTACAAAGCTGCCTTACTTATCTCACCTTTTGATTATCCAATTATTCGCTGGCACTCCGTGTTGGCCGCACCCGCGTTAGCAGTGCTGACGCACAAACCCGCAAAATATACCTAAGCACACACAAACCACGGCCACTCAACAATTTTTCCATTGCGCAGCGCTACACAAACACAGTAGCAGCACAAATCCAGGAACGCCGGCGAAGTAGAGCGGCGCCGTGCCTGTACCAGGTTCTTACCGACGGCCTCGCTAGGCCTTTTCGAGGAGCACGGCTATGCGATAAACGACAGCTGGCGATCTCCTCTGCAGTTTTCGTCGTCGTTATTTTAGAGACAAATTAAAAATAGGTGTCCGCTATTCGCAGAGTCTTAAGGAGCGATGCACTTACAACGAACGAGACCGCTCGCAGGCCCGGTTTTCACCGTGCTCGTACTCGCAGTGCACCGTCGGCCGCACGTTGGTTCCGTCTGCCTCGATCGGGGCTCGCCTTCGCGCTAGATGCTTACACAGTTTGGACTATACACAGTTGTACACAGGACTGTACACAATCTATGCGACGCTTGTTTCACCTGCTCCGGCGACGCACTCACACCGGCCGCTGGCCGGCTCGGTGCCGACGACGTAGTGAAGCCTTTTTCTCATAGTTGTAGCCGGTCACTCTCCAGGAAGCAACCACGGACGATCACACAAGCCTGATTTTGTTGGCGCTGGGAGTGTTCTTCGTAGCTCTTCGCGATTCGGCACGGAAGCGAAGTATCCACGGCGTCCAGGCTCGGAGCCTTGCGCTCGTACGCGCACGGCCGCTCGATGGCAGAAGCACCACTTCAGATCCAGCCCGCTGTGCGCAGCCGCTTGCCATGACCGCAACCAGACATATACAGCGCAAGCTTCTTACACTCGTCCCACAGGCGCTGAGCCGTGCCCCCATCTGGGAGGCAGAAGGAAGCGTCTTTTCCGAAGAACCACTCAGCAGCAACAACAACTCGCCTGTCTCCAGGGTCAACGATATCTGCAGTACGGCTTTCTAGCAGTTTTTTTCTTCGAGCAAGTCGTTTCGTTCACAGACTGCTTTTCTGTGCTTCTGCAGCTGCAGTTCCAGTGAAAGTAACCATTAGGCGCGACAAATGCCATACCAGCTTTGAAAAAAAAAAAAAACTCGGGCGAGTGGTGGAGTGGTGTTCGCTTGACCTTGAAGGGGCGCTCATCGTCGGACAAAAGCCGCCGAAGCGATGCGAGCGGGGGCAGCTTGAGGTCACATGGTAATAAACTCTCAAACGGGGGTTAAAAATCACGTGGCAGAAAAATCCCCACGTAGTAAAATTGGATTAAGACATCCTTTTACTACGTTCCTCAGAGGTGGTGGTAAAACTATGTCATGTGCCACTTTTACTCCAACATGAGGTAGTAATTTTAGAAGCGAGGGAGTTTTCAGAGGTAATGAGCCGCAAAAACCCCAATCTCGGCTAACTTTTGCTTACAGTGTAGTAAAAAAGCGCTGAAATGAGCACTTTTTTACTGCAGTTGCTGTGGATTTTTGTTGAGATTAAGGGTGCATCCATATACGTTCATCGTTGCCAATTGAGCAAACTAGCAAAACACTATTTCTTCATATGTACATCGAGTATTGGCACGCCGAAACAATGTTTCACCTACCCTGTTTCTGGAAATACGAACTCGTACGAGACACTGCGGTTCTCAGCGTCTGCAGACAGCAGGGTTGCCGCCGTGCATTCGAAGGAAATGTCGTTGTTACTATTTCCTGATGCTGAGACGGCCACTCCGTCAGGAAAAGCCATCCATGTCTGCAATAACATGTACGCACTGTTTCTTTTTTCTTTTTTTCCCCACAAACTCAATAGGTGGATAGCAAAACGGCGCGTCGTCTGCTACAGCACTTCCGGTTCACGGAAGCTTCAAGGGTCAGCTCTTCGCTGCATCAAGTTGTGTGCAGTTCAGTGTAATCGGGGAGGAGGTAAGATAACTGGTAACAACCATGTCGCAGAAAGTACGTGTTTTCTCCCCGATTACACTGAACGGCACACACCTTGAAACAGCGAAGAGCTAGGAATCGAACCGGAAGACGTCATTTTGCTATCCACCTATTCAGTTAAGAGTAGGAATGCCTTGCTTTTTTGTGGCCGAAAAATTCTTAACTCAAACAATGAACCTTAAAGATAAGAAAAACTTGACAGGGGGAAGGCGAACATAGTTGCAAAAATGTAGCTTGAAAAATATGAAATCATGCAGCGGAAGCACTTGAACAATAAATGAGGGCAAAAAATGCAGCCTAATCAAATGTCATTTATGACTCAGGAGCTCCGCGCAGCGTCATGCTTTATTTTCTTTTCAAACATGTCGAGTTTTCACAAAAATATATCGGTGAAAGTTCAAGTGAAATGCAACTCGAGTGACGCAGTTTGATCATGCTTAAATTCCTCGATTTTCAGTGACATCTACGCTCATGCATAATATGCATTTGAGGTGCACAGCTCTGTTCTCTTTCGTTTTACAGTACACGTAGTTAAGTACTCGAAATTGAGGTCCCGTTCTTTCGCCGCACGTTCATTCCTTAAAGGGGTGGTGCCACCAAATTTGTGGCTTGCGCGTTCTTTGCTGTAAGTGTTTCCTATAGCTCCAGGAAGTATGATGCACGCACCAAGATTCAAGTATTCTCGCTAAATAATTTAATATCGCCGTTTGATGTGGACAACTTTCGGTTTCGGTTTCTGGGCGCCGAGGATGGGCAGTGACGTAGAAGTGTAGGAGGCGTGTTCACGTGACCACGCAAGGCTGTGACGCACTCAGCCAGGAAGCGATCGAAACTCGGCGAGTGATGTAGCAACCAATGCTTTGCCGGTACTATAGTGAACTAGAATATATTCTAGTTCACTACAGTCGGTACGTACGTTGCGGAAGTGGCGGAGGTCAGGAGGTCACTCACGTTACTACAGCAGATCTGGTGTGACGTCACTACAACTTTCGTTGCCCATCCTACAGATCCACGTCAGTGTTGGCGCGCTAGCGATGGGTTTCGATCAGGAGAATGGGCATTTAGGTACACTTTGGAAGTGAATTAAAATATATTCTAAATGTTTGCTGTGTCCGGCCCTTTGTGTGGAATGTCCTTGCATACAGAGGAAGCCCACAACAGGCTTGTTATAGCCTCGAAATTTAATGGCACCACCCCTTTAAGCTGGCGAATACAGCGTCATCTTTCATGGTAACCATGGGTGAATACGTTTCCTGTTAGACCACATCATCACCACTGGCTTTGTTGGTCTTGACAGAGAAAACTGATTTATAAAAGATCTACTGTAATCTTTATTGCACCAAGGTTTCGGACGACTAAGCTATTGCCCAACAATTTTTCTTGAGAGGCGATACTACGCAATTACATTAAACACGTCTATCTATCTATCTATCTATCTATCTATCTATCTATCTATCTATCTATCTATCTATCTATCTATCTATCTATCTATCTATCTATTTATTTATTTATTTATTTATTTATTTATTTATTTATTTATTTATTTATTTATTATTTCGCTGCAGACGGTATTCAAGAGAACAGAATCGAAATGATACATCAAGTCCTTGCCGTTTGTCCCCCCTATGTATTCGATAAAACACAACTAAAATCTCGCAAATCTTGTCGCTGGCACTCGGTCATGTCCAGTGCGCTTGTCATTTCGTTGGTGCCGCACTGTTGCAATGTCTACCAAAATTTGCTTGGCTTTCTTTTAAGCAATTCAATCAGCGTCGTTTTGCTTTCGACGGCCAGATACCTTGGAGAATGCAGTGTAAGAGTTCTCCTATAAATACGTTTTCATCTCAAGTTAAAGACATTACCTTGAAAGTGTCCGGTAAATCGTCGGGCCCATTCTTTAGAGTTGTGGAAGATTCCGACTCTTGGATGGCTACGCCGATTGACCAAGCGACGAACAGCGCAACCGCAGTACAACCTTTCATCTTCGCAAACATGTCATATAGACAGGACAGCTGGTATGTAGGTCTCCTTATATTCCATTTTTCACGCACGTGTAGTACTCAAAACAAAGGCTTGATTAAATGTCAGATGGTCGTCGGAGAACATTTTGTTTTTGCTTTGTTTTTCATAAGGCTCGTCAACCGCGCGGTTAATAAACGCATATTTCTTACTTCCCTATTCTACATCGTCTGGCCTAAAAAGAGAGATGAAATATTTTTTAGATTATATTTATGAACCTGCGCACCGGCACTTCTCTGATAATCTGCATAGACCGCTAAACCGCGACATTACATTCCGGCTAGATGATCTAGAAGAGTTTGGATGCGAGCTCGTTGGTACGGATTCATCTTAAAAACACAGCGCTTATTTAGACACGGACAGAAGAAACATCAAACGAGGACGGGCGCTGACTGCCAACAAAGCTTTTATTGTGCGTGCACAAATATATAGCTTATGAAAGAAATGAAGGGGAGGGGGCGGATAGAGGGAGGGAGATGGTCGCTGATGCACGAGGTACTAAAAACAAGCGTGTAGATAGTTAAGATTGCTGTAGGAAACTGTATTCCTTGTCAGACAGGGTGAGTGACGGGGCGCTAACACACACTGAGCCTTTGCGCTTCATCGTGAAAGTCTCGAAAATTTCTCGAGCGCGATTGTCAATGTACTTGCGTAGTACCTTGGTGTCTTGAAGCAGAGGTGCGCATCCGCATTTGGCACAGTGCATCGCAAGATTACTGCCGTGCTTATTCCTCACGTTGTTCGCATGTTCCCGCAGGCGGTCGTTTAGGCATCGTCCGGTCTGGCCGACGTACGTCCCGCCGCAAGTGGTGGGAATTTCATACACTACACCACTTTTGCATTCCGTGTCTAAATGAGCGCTGTGTTCTTAAGATACATTCCGGCACTGCGGTTGTGCAGTGATGAGATGTCATTTATGCTCATGCTCATTACTGGCAGTATTTGACATACTGTAATTTTCAACTAATGGATGCCGTGAACTGAGTGCTTGCCTCTCTATGGCTTACATGACAGGAACAGCTGCTCAAATCATTTTAGAGAAGTCAAAAGTTTTTCGATGCGTTGGCGGAGTGCTTGAGGTCACCACGTCACGTATTTCATCCTTTTAACGATAAGTTTCGCAGACCGGTTTCCATCATAACCTCTCAAGTTTGACTGCCCTTTCTACTACAGGTACGTCACCTCTTCAACAACAGGTTTGCCCAGCCGTTATAAATCCTCAAGTTCATTCGTCTGTTTAATGTGTGGCCACAACAGCAGCATATACATTCGCCAGAGTTCATGTGGAATACGTCAAGCTTGGTAGCCGACCTCTGCAAACATCAGCGACGAATTGTGCTGCCATTGTGCACTTCAGGACAACGTAGCCCCGTTTGGATTCTCTCATTTATTCATTTTTACGTCTCGACCTTTTTTTCTTTTTTTTAGTGTAGCAAGCTGGAACTGGGTAAGGTCGACATTCATGCCTCTTCCTTTCATCGTCTCTTTCGCTGTAACACTTTCCATTTGTAACAAAAACAACAGAATTAACTTTATAGCGTCGTCTGCTTCCCGTGCTCCCACCACACCGACGTGAAATTGCATTAGTCTAGTACAGCGAGAGCTACGACCTCGTTTAGCCAATCACACTAGCGCGAAAAAAAAACGAACAGGGAGAAACCGCATGACCGAAGATGTGCGGCGCGACATCCCCATGCCTGGTAAAAATGTTCAAGTGCTTAGCCATTCTGTTTGGGACGTTTGACCCCATTCTGCAGTAGTTTTTTTCTTCTAGACGCTTGTGTGATTTGCTCATTCATTAGGAAGTTTGCGGGGTTAACGCGGCCGCAGCAATCACAAGACTGGTAACGCCTGTCAGAGACTGCCATGTCAGAGTCAGAAACTCTGACATGGCAGACCCGAACGTGTTTGCAAACTCTCTTGAAATGTGGTATGGGCTACACTCCTCTACTTTCGAGTTTCTCTCTTTTCAGGCAGAAATTACCAACAGCAACAGACGCGCCACCGCTGGACATGACGTCATCACTAACCCCTTAAAACTAACACGCCAGGGATGACAAGGCGCCTTTGACAAAGATAGGTCCCCTATCGAAACGTCGGCCAGCCTGATCTGAGGCACTTTCTCCCGCTTTCTTAGGGAGAGACGTGAACGCTGGTGTGATGTTAGTGAGCGTTGCGCTACACTGTTACTAAATACTCGCTAGAATCCATGCCCGCAGGCAGGAAATCCGTTCAAATTACTGCCGCTGCTAGTGAAATCGTTATGCGACTCCCAGAGAAAGCAACACAGTAGCCTTGACGTGGCTTTTGCAGCATTTTAGTTCATATTCTTCCTGGCTAGGTACGGCCTGCAGCGCTTACGCGTGGCGTTCTGTCAATCTTGTAACTTCTGGTAACATCTGCAACTTTACATCACACCTAGGAGATCGCTTAACATGATGCCCCCCAGCTGTAAGCGATCCCCTCGAAGACGCTCGCAGCAGAAAAAAAAACAGGAAAGGCTTAAATGAAGCGGAAAGTGGGAGATGAGTAAACAAGCCTAGACTATTTACAGTGCTGGGCAGTATCGAAGATACATGTATCTTCGATACTATCTTAGATACTCTTTTGGTATCTTGTATCTGTATCGCGATACGTCTTGCAAAACAAGTATCTGTATCTGTATTTCCGATACATTCAATATTGTATCGTGTATCTTAAGATACAAGATACTGCTAATAGAAACACCACCGTGCGAAACAATGAACGTCGACCGGAATTCCGGTTCTCAAGCCGATATTGCTGCCACTAAGCCACCTCAATAAAACTGACGACAGTAACATCTTTCTATATTTCCGCCAGAGCGCTCCAGCGAGCACAGGCGATGATGTTTAAGCGTCCCTATTGGTGGAGCAGAGTCACGTGATGGCGCTTGAGCCATAGCGACAAAAACAAGCGCGAACGTCTGCGCGCAGCCTACCTTTTTTCTAGATGTTTCCTTTCGTTTTAGTTGTGTTGATGTCATGACACTTGTTCGTAGATTCTGCACTCTGCTGCGTACTCCAGTGCGTGCAGCGTCTTTCGCACAAATTCTGATGCCGCTATACTCTCGCTATCGAAGTTTGTCTTGCGTGATGCTTCGTTGCAATGTCTCAAGAATGCAAGAATGGGGCTGCTTCGCGTCTCGCGCCTTTCACACATCAGCGATTTGAAAGATCTTGTGGATGCAAGCTTGACTTGCATAGTACGATCAGATCGACTTACATGCAAAGGAGATTCTATCGTCCCACTATCGGTGCTGACGTTACATGCAATAGAACAAGCATTCACGTAACAGGAAATACTTTGACGTACTGTATCTTTGTTGTTCCTGCTAAATTATTCGAGAAGCTCTTTTAATGATAATTTGATTGTTAGCACAAGTGCTTTCTTTGCTGTCTTCCGTTTTGCATCCCATCAAGTTATCGGCCGATTTCGATTACTAGCGTTATCAACACAGTTTTTGAAAAGATACTATCGGTGCACATAAACAAGTTCATATCCAAATACAATATACTGAGCCCCCACCAACACGGGTTCAGACCTCAGAAATCTACTTCTTCCGCTGTTTTCACCCTTACGCACCTACTGAATACGGCTCTCCAGCAGAATAAAATTGCGGTCGTTGCCTATCTCGACATTAGAAAGGCCTTCGATACAGTTGACCATCATATATTACTGAACAAGATTAACAATCTAGGGTTGAGGGGCAAAATCCACAACTTGCTCCGAAGCTACCTCAGTAACCGCAAACAGCAAGTAATACTTAAAAATTATACGTCTACTTCACAAACCGTACTAACTGGTGTGCCACAGGGTTCCGTCCTTGGACCCATGCTTTTCTCACTCTACATAAATGATTTCCCTGCAACGCTTAGGCATTCACAGGCTTTGATGTATGCTGACGACACCGCTCTTCTATTTACTGGTGACAGTCTGCTTGATATACAGGATAAAATAAATGCTGAGTTAGAAAATGTTTTTAAGTGGTTCACATCCAATGAGCTGACCCTTAATCTTAGTAAGACTAAGTATACAGTTTTTCATTCCAGGAAGAAAAAACTCAATACTGAAACACTGGATATATCATTACAAGGTATAAAACTACAACAAGTTTTTTCCTATAAATATTTAGGCATTTTCTTAGACTCAGACATGCACTGGAAAACTCACATTAAACACCTTTGTTCCAAGCTTGCTTACGGATGTTATATTCTTCTTAAGGCTCGTGAATGTTTCGAATATCCTGTCCTACGCATTCTGTACTTTTCCTTTATGCAAAGTCACATATCTTACTGTATTGATTCATGGGGTAACACCTTTACAACTTACCTTGATCCTGTATTCCGTCTGCAAAAACGGGCATTAAGAATTATCACTTCTACGCGTACTCAATACAGTACGTACTTGTACAGCTCATTGCATGTGTTGCCAGTGCATGCATTATATGAATTGAAAATTGCTGAGGTCATTCATAGTATTATCGATACCAATGATCCGCTTCCAATTACATTGTTTAAGATCCCGCTACGAAATACAAGAGCTGCAACTAATCAGTGTTTTAATCTGCCTCCATGTCATAATTTGTACGGGAAAAGGCTCGTGGAATTTAACGGCGCACTTATTTGGAATTCTCTGCCCATACATATAAAAGAAGCCCGCAACTTCAGGTCTGCTGTCAGAAAATACTTTTTTGAAAAATACTGTCGATGAGAGTACACTTCTTTATATTTACATTTTTGCATAAGTTGTGCGTATCAATGCTTAAGTTGTGCATGTCATACTCATTGTTATGTATTTGCTTTGTTCGCTCGCGTGCGAGAAGGATAATAGAACACTGATGTTATATTTATATTTGTGTATGAGTTATGTATGGTAATATTACTATTATGTATCACGTCTTCTGTTTCTGTTTGCTCGCGTGCTGCATTTCATACCCTAAGTTGTCTGTGGACCCGGAACTAGCCAATGGCTATGGGTCCAGTAATGCTTTTGTATATTGTAAAGTATTTTGTAAATAAAGAATGAAAAAAAAAAAAAAACAACCGTCCCACTATCGGTGCTGACGTTACATGCAATAGAACAAGCATTCACGTAACAGGAAATACTTTGACGTACTGTATCTTTGTTCTTCCTGTTAAATTATTCGAGAAGCTCTTTTAATGATAATTTGATTGTTAGCACAAGTGCTTTCTTTGCTGTCTTCCGTTTTGCATCCCATACATTACCTAGTCCTCTGCATAGTTTTTCGCTCGTCTGTTTATTGTAATATGTCTTTTGTAACCTGCTCCTAAAATACGTTCTCTGCTTTATTCTTATTTTTTAACTGTCTGCGAATGCGGTTTTATTTCATATTTCGCGGGCTTTCTCTAAAAGCCCCAAAATATTCACCACGCAGCATGTACGCTGCCAAAAAAAAAAAATTGGGTCGGTTGTTTTTTAAATTCGCTCTACAATGTGTCGAAGCGTAGTTAGCCCTAAAGTGAATATTAAAAATGTCGCAATGTCGCATAATTTACCTTATTTAATTAACCAGTTAAGCTTAGTACAAAACACACCCTAACGAGTGCCACATGACGGCAAACCAAATACCTTTGGTTTCATTCAGCGGCGGTTATCCACTTGTTTTTTTTTTTTTAATATTGGGTTCTACTTACGTGAAACACCCTGTATACTTATTCACTTTACGGAACCACCTTGCTATTTGACTTGGATATATTCGTTTTCCTTTTTTTAGGTCACCTTAAGGTATTCTTATCGTTACAAATCCGCAGGTAAGCAGAGCCAGAAGTGGCAATAGTGCGAATAGCAGTGATAACCTGCGGCGTTTTATACCGCTAGAATACGTCTGAGACGTTTCTTGGCGGCTCAGGGTCTCTCGGAGTACAAATGGTACAATATTGCACGTTAGTGAATATGTTGCTAACGAACGCTTTACGCCAGCAGATGAGTAAAATATGAAAAATCACTGCAGTTTTATGTCCTCAATTAATTGTGAGCGCCAACTATTTAGTTCATCGTCTTTACACGACGCGTCACAAACAATATCGCTACCAACGTTGTTGCTGCTGTACACCTATCGGTGGATGCGGTATTACGAAAACAATACGCTTGCGGACAAGGTAAGACTGCACAGCGGTATTTGCGCCATCGTGCGGAGGCACTTGCAAGTAGATGATAACCAGCTAGCTGGTCGCTAAGTAGGGCAGCGACACCAATAAACTACAGAAGTGTCAAGCAAAAACAACAGCGCAGCAGTTAAAGAGCTGTCATGTTAAGCAGCCAAACAAATCCCAATAAGTCGTTTAGAAATGAAACTGATACGCCTTGAGCAAGAAAGTTTGTATGTTGTGATACAAAGCTGGTCGCAGTTAAGAAATTTTCAAGTAAACACATTTCTACATAGACCTTGCTGCTTCATTATATAGATCTATAACACCAAATTTGCAAATGTATCGAAGTATCTTAAGATACAATTGGGAAGTATCGTATCGGATACAATTATTCCGCGAGTATCTTGTATCTGTATCTCAAATACTTCTTGCCCGAGTATCTTGTATCGTATCGCGATACAATTTCAAAGTATCTTTGCCCAGCCCTGACTATTTATGTCTAATGTCCGCAGTGGATCGTCCCCTACAGCGACAACCGGAATACTAGGGCATATGAAAGCTTTCCAGGAGTGCTATAAATAAATGCGCGGCTGTAAAAAAGTTTTCAGATACGAAGCATCTCTTGCTGGGGGGTATGTCCCGCAGCCTGCTTGTCCGCACTCACATTACGCATGCGCGGCCTGCTTGTCCGTACTCACACTACGCATGCGCCACTATCCTTCCCTCTCTCCAACAGCTGCGTGTTACTCTCTCCACTTCTCTCCCAGCAGCTGCTTGCGCTTCTCCTGCGCTCTCGCTTCTGCTCTCGCGGCGCATGCGCTGCTCTCCTCCTCTAGTCTCATCTCCTTCAAGCCGGTAGAGCTCTGCGCGCTTTGTCCAGCGCTTGCTTCGGTTAACTCCTCTGAAATACGGGCTCGACTTGCCGAAATTCTCTCCTGCGCCGCGCCGCGATGAGCGCCAGCGCATGCGCGTCCCCTCTCCCTCTCTCTCCTCTCCTACGCTGCTTCCCTCTCGTGCGCCTGTTAGACCGCGTTCCCCGCTCGCCCTGTGAGAGTTAGCGGCCAGGCTAGAGGAAGACACGACGCGCGTAGCGTTCCTCTTCGCGTTCCACGACGCGAGATCGGTAGCATGCCCAACGAAAGCCAACGGAACGCGATCGTGCAAGTGCTCCGGCTTCCCATCGCCTCATGGTCCTTTTTAGCGGGAGATCGTGTAATTTTTTTTCCGTCGTGGATTAGCGGGATTTTTCAAGGAACAGGTTACGTTCACACTTCTACAACTTACCTTTCGCCAGGCTCTTTGAACACGCGAGCGACGCACGCTTTCAAAACGATTGAGTGATATCACTTGATCGCATCAAACACTCGTTGCACTTTCGACAGGCTTCCTCGTTTGTTTTCACCGTAATATTGCCAGCTGATCAAGCGAGCCGGAATGAAATGCAGCTTAGAGCCATTAAAAGCGCTGCGAACCTTTCATAGGCTTTCGTCGAGGCACCTGATTGCCAGCCACAGCGCAGTTAAAGCAGTCAACGTGCCTTAAGCCCAACTACCCAATGCGGGAAACACCCTTATTACGCGGTGTACCGAGGGACACAAAAAAGGGACGGTTCTCATCTTGCTGCTCTCAACTGTCGCAGGCGACACCGCAGTAAGTCAGCACGCCACGCACTGATGATTATTATTGCATGTTAACAAAGATTTGGCTCAACCGTTGCAATTAAGTATTTCATGGCTGAGCATGTTATGTAATGTTAAATATTGTTTCAGAACTCCAGAAAATTAACATTAGTGTGTGGAACCAAATTCACACTGTCCTTGTGAAACTCTGTACACGGAATTACTGCAGTTATATATCGTTGACTTCAATAAGCTTCTAATTATATCAGTGGGGCTATTTCCAAAGCTTTGATACCTCCTTTAAAGGGCTCTTTGCAAACGTTTTTCCAACAAGTGCGAATTATTATGAATAATTTCCACTTTGGCTCCTCAAATAGAAATACAGTAAATAACTGATATTGGATAATTCTTGAAAATTTATGTTGCTATGCTATTTCTGTGTTTTCTTAATAGACAATTTTTATATCGAATTGAGGCGAACACTGAGTAAAACATATTTACCTTGCACTTACAAACAAACATGAATTAAACGTAAAAATGTTGTCGTAAGTGTATCCGCACAATAAATTTATATACAAAATAAATTGAGCTTGAAGCGCTGTTTCCCGAGATGCAAAATAAAAGTCAGCATGAAGTGCTGTTGCTTGATTGCTAGAACAATAAGCATAAAAATTTCATCGTAGAAAATGTGGAGGAAATGCAATATTACGGAAGCCTGAGGGCCAGTAATCATCGTCATGGCGAAGCAGTCTCAGAAATTTGTTTATTCGAGGAAGCCTTTTTACATTGGCCACTCGCTGTTGTTGTTGTTGTTGTTGTTGTTGTTGTCGTTGTTGTTGTTGTTGTTTTGCTTTTTTTTTAGTGTGAAGTTCAGTAGTCGCCTTCTTCGTCCTTGCAAAGGTCTCGGCTGTGCTTCGGAACAACAGCGCCGCATGTGTCCACAAAATGGTCAATACAATGTTGCGGAACATTATCCTTCAGTGCTCCTCTCGTCCAAAGCACGCATTCTTGTAATGAAGATAAGAGCAAAGAAAGATGACACAAATAAATCACAAGAGAAGGGCATAAGCACACTGTGCAAAGTGCAAAGTAAACGGGACATAAAAAAGAAGCACAACGCACGCAGTAGTTACATGCACGAAGCATCCATGTGCCCACCGTGTGGATTAAAACGTGCTGGCTTCAGCGTGCTGTTTTTCAGCGTTACCAAGAATGCTGTTCGGCTGGATTCGATTTCCCCGCGCCCAGGACAGATTCTTCAGCTACAAGCCTCTTTTAACAAAGTCTTGTATCTTCGCGCTTACTTTTCGTTGTCAGTTTGAACTTTTCTGTAAGTACCATTCTTGGCCTAGCCACCACGTGTTGAGCCATCCCGTGCTTGACCCATTTTGGGTCAAACACGCGATGTTACGCTGCAGTGTTTCGTGTATAGCAGAATCGAGCATGTTAAAATCGTGTTCATAAATCATAGCACTCGACTATCCCGCGATGCACACCAAATCCGGGCGAAAGCGAGGAACTGGTTAACTAACTGCTGCTGTAACGGCACAGATCTCGGAGGCTACGCGAGAGGAGGAACACTCCGCGCAATATGCGCGAGCGCGCCGCCAAATGGTGCAGGGCGTCCGGAGTAACGCGCGAGAGAGCAGCCCGCGTGCAGTACACGATTCCTGCATGACGTGTACCGGCGGTACCAGTATGGCGTTTTGTTACATTGTTTAAATGCTGAACACGGTATAATTTAATTTTGGGGTTTTACGCCCCAAAACCACGACATGGATATGAGGGACGCCGTAGCGAAGGGCTCCGGAAATTTTAGCAGTGTGGTGTTACTTAACGTGCACGTAAATCTAAGTACACGGGCCGTTAGCATTTCGCCTCCATCAAGGTGTGGCCGCCACGGACAAGAGTCGATCCTGTGACCTTCGGGTCAGCAGTCGAGCACCATAACCACTAGACCAATACGAAAGGTGTAAACGCGATAACGCCGATAGATATCGTCAAATAGGCTGGTGACAACACTCTAAGAAAAGATCGAGTAAAAAGGGCGTCTTTTTGTCCCACAACAATAATCGTCATCTGGCTTGCTTGCGTTTCCTTTCTTGAAAACTCGGCGCTGGCCACTTTCCTACCAAGAATGCTATGTCACGCTGATAGCGCGCATGTCGTTCGTGACCAGAAAGTGCCGGGCGCGCGGCGATAGTGCAAGGAAAGGAAGGCAAAATAAATGACGATTATTGTTGTGGGACAAAAAGACGCCCTTTTTACTCGATCTTTTCTTAGAGTGAAGATTCTCTTATTTGACACGAAAGTTTCCTGCCGGGGTCCACCGAGACTTCTCTGACGTATTTCTGTCACGGATTATACGTTGGTAAAATGCAGATTAACGGATGACACAGAAAAACTAGAAGAAATAGTTCCATTGACGCGAACCACCGGGGAACCGAACGCACGACCTCTCCGTTCGCAAGGATAGGCGCCGGGCGCTCTACCCACTGCACTAACAACACTCATGAACGAGGCTCACAAATTCTCTTCCGCACGGGTCTCATAGCTGGCAGGGCGGTGTCGCCATCTCGGAGCGGCGAAGAAATGTACTCCGTCATGACACTTAGGAGCGCCGATAGGAAGCGATTCGGCGACAACGCACTTAGGGCGCCTCGATGCTAGCGAATGAACGCTGGCAATGCTGGCATCGAGGAGGCGCCCTAGACGCAGTTACGTGCTTTGCCTTTCACGCCGTGTTAGCGTGTGATGGCTCGTTGTCGTAATAGTGAAGCTTCCACATGCACCAACGGTATTTCTCTGTCGCCTACTGCTTCGAGTGCGATAGGACCGACTAATAAAAAAATTACGCCATCTCCCGATAAAGGGGACCATGAGGCGATGCGAAGATAGAGCACTTGTACGATCGCGTTCCGTTGGCGTTCGTTGGGCATGCTACCGCCCTCGGGCATGCTACCGACCTCGGGACATTGTGCAAGCTTTCATATATCACCAAGACATATATCGACCAAGACATTGTGCAAGGTTTCATATATCAATGCACCATAAACAATCAATTACTTCTGTGAAGGCACCCTTCAATTTCGCGTTATACCAATTCCTATGAGGGTGGGATCACTCATTTATTTTTCATCAAAAATATCGCGCAAGAATAAACACAAAAATGTGATTGAAAGTAGTCTGTACTTGACATGGAATGAACAGGAGACTGCGGCGCATTCTCTTTCGGCGAAATGCGGAGATGTACTACGTAGACGATGCAGCTTGTGCGCTCGCGAGACTCAGAAAAGCGCCAGTAGCATTCAACAGGAAAGACACGAAAATGCTTTTACGACAGGCAGATTTGCAGCTAAATCTGTTACTGACTTGTATTTGCGCTAAAATTTCAGTAGTTTCACAGTGAAAACTGAAACAATTTTAATGCCTTGAAGTTATTTTAAGGCACACTAGACTAGCGAAACTAAACTGGCAGAAGAGTGGTAAGTTGGGCGAGTTGGTAATGATCCACTGTGTAACTGCGCAAAAAGCGGACGGTGACACAAAAGGAGAGGAAAGCACAAACAGGCGCAGACTATCAACTGAAGCTTTATTGCAAGTACAAGGCAATATAAAGGACAGCATAAAAAGCAAGAAAGGGCAAAAGGGGAGGAGGAAAAGCCAAGAGGGACCCATATCAACAAAAACCCAGGCCACATCAACCATAGCACGCCCGTCATACAGGACCAAGATAACATAACTCTTTTTCATGTACAGCAACAGAGGGAACACTGACACAAGACTCAGATTACATATGAATGTGCGCGGCCTCAACAAGTTCACGCGCTCTTTGATTTTTGTGGCGGAACAACACAGAAGTGTCACTGAAGAGCGGCGAGCAGCCACATTTCTTACAATGCGGTGCTAAATGAAGACCAGAGTGGCCATTCAGAGAATTATAATGATCCCTAAGTCTAACATTTAGACATCGTCATTCAGACATCATTTAGATATGGGTCCCTCTTGGCTTTTCCGCCTCCCCTTTTACCCTTTCTTGCTTTTTATCCTGTCCTTGATATTGCCTTGTACTTGCAATAAAGCTTCAGTTGATAGTCTGCGCCTGTTTGTGCTTTCCTCTCCTCTTGTGTCACCGTCCGTTTTTTGCGCAGTTACATAATGAATAAACTGGCAGAGTTACTGGAGGAATTAAAAGCCGTACACTAGGATATCATAGGTATCTGAGAGGTGAGAACTGGGAAAGCTTACATGGTGCAGAAGAACGGGCACATCCTGTGCTATAGAGGTCTCTCCGAAAAAAAAGTGATGCTGTGGATTTTCTTGATGAGAAAGGTATAGAAGTTTACTTTCAACAATTAGAGTCAATGAAATGCCAGCTAGTATCGTAATAAAACGGGACAAGAGAATGAGAATGAACTCAGTGTACTACAGGTGTACTATACGAGGATATTGAATTAGCAATGACAAAAGGTCTCACCTCGCATACCACAGTCATGGCGGACTTCAATGCGAAGGTAAAACGAAAACAGAATAGGAAAGAAACAATAGGCATCTATGGTATTGACTCTAGAAGGACTAGAAGGACTAGAGGGGAGATATTAGAGGACTTCGCAGAACGACAAGGGCTCCACGTAATGCATACTTTATTCCGAAGGCATATGTAGTAAAATACCACATCAACGAACGTCACTTAAACGAACTATTCAACTGTAAGAACTTTTTACAGCGAAAGCTGTTATGAGATCACTTCAGCGGCCGTTTTTGGCGCCGTAGTTGTCCGACGCCGACGCCGCCGGTGTCCGTAACCAGTATCGCTCGAAATAAGAAAAAAAAACGAAATAAGAAAAAGCTTCCAGGATGGAACAAGGTTCGAACCTGGGCCCTCTGCGTGGGAAGCCTAGTATTCAACCTCTGAGCCATACCGGTGCTTGAAACTGCTTTGCAAAAAGGTCCTGTACAGGCTTGATGTCGGGAAGGAACCACATTAGCAAATGCAATATAGCGTGGTAGAAGAGTAAAATAAGCACCAGGCGTCGCACAACGCGAATTCTGTAGCCAGGCGTCACACAATGCGAATTGCGCAACGAGTAGGTTGTTGAATG
This sequence comes from Rhipicephalus sanguineus, assembly GCF_013339695.2. Taxonomy (NCBI): domain Eukaryota; kingdom Metazoa; phylum Arthropoda; class Arachnida; order Ixodida; family Ixodidae; genus Rhipicephalus; species Rhipicephalus sanguineus. Next base: position 40,226,288 of record NC_051181.1, on the reverse strand, counting down.
CTTCCAACCCATTACAATGGGCTCCGCCATAATTCTTCATCGTCATCAGGCACAGCATCAAGAGAGTGCGCATAGTGCCTTACATGCGTTTAGCAGGTACCACGGCTCTCCGTAGAATGACGAAAAATGGCACAGTGCCTGCTGCCCTATTTCTAAAAAATTACAATGATTTATAGCGCAGTGGGTTCCTCGCAAGTGCACTTGTATTGGTTGCTAAGGAAGCCCATAAGGGCATGATTTATTTCCTCGGGGTCTCAATAAAGTTCTTTGTCCCCCCCCCCTCTCTCCCACGTCAACGTATGTTATACAGCATGGCGGGAGAGGGAAGAAGTGACCGGGCGTCACCCAATGCAAATTACATAACTGGTGGGCCGTTTAAAGCTTCCAACCCATTACAAAGGGCTGAGCCATAATTCCTCATCGTCATCATTCGTAGCGTCAACAAAGCGCACATAATGCCTTACAGACGTGTAGCTGGTACCTCGCTTCTCCGCAGAATGACGAATAATGGCTTAGTAGGTGCTAGTGGGTAGTAATGGCTTAGTAGGTAGTAGTGGGTACCTTGCTAGTGTACTTGTATTAGTAGCCCCAAGAGAGTTTATAACGGGCTCTAGAAATACCGCTCTTCCAGCTTTCGCTGTGACTGTGCTGCGCTTTCCCCGCAGGCCTGGCGTTTTTTTATCTTCCCATTGAGAGCAGATGTACACCCACGCAAGGGAAAAAGAAAGTGTCAAAAATTCTAACAGCGAAGCTGCTGTCGGTTATAAGTTGCTTGATCGTAGCTATAGGTTTTAGCTAGGTGATGCTACGTTGTTTCTACGTTGATTCTCTGCGCAGAGGGGTTCGAATTAAACCACAGACAGTCAGAAACATGACACGGATGTCCTAATTCCAGGAACAGAACCTCGCGCTGAGACCAAGCGTTCGCACCTCTCATAGATCTACGAGCATGTAGTCGCTCGCGTAGGCTTTCCATCGCTTCGGGGTCCTCTCGCAGCCGCCGTGGCCTTTCCCGTTTCCTAGTGTTGGGCCAACAGTTGCCCTTTTCCTTTTTAGTGGAAGTTGTCTGTAGTGGGATTTACACAATTTCTGTAGCACATAGCCGTTTATTATGATGATAGTTTTACAGCGAAAGCTGTTATGAGATCACAACAAGAGCCGTTTTTGGCGCCGTAGTTGACCGCCGCCGCCGGTGTCCGTAACCACTATCGCTCGAAATAGGAAAAAAGCTCAATAAGAAAAAATTTCCAAGATGGAACGAGGTTCGAACCTGGGTCCTCTCCGTGGGAAGCCCAGTATTGTACCTCTGAGCCATGCCGGTGCCTGAAACTGCTTTGCAAAAAAGACCCTATACAGGCTTCATGTCGGGAAGGAACCACATTAACATATGTAATGTAGCGTGGTAGAAGAGTAAAACAACAACCAAGCGTCACAAAACGCGAATTCTGTAACCAGGCGTCACACAATGCGAATTATGCAACGAGTAGGTTGTTGAATGCTTCCAACCCATTACAAAGGTCTCCGCCATAATTCTTCATCGTCATCAGCCACAGCATCAACAAAGTGCACATAATGCCTTACATGTGTTTAGCAGGTACCAGGGTTCTCCGCAGAATGATGAAAAGTTGCATTGTGGCTGCTTCCCTAGTTCACAAAAATTATGATGATTTATAGCGTAGTGGGTTCCTCGCAAGTGCACTTCTATTGGTTGCCAAGGAAATGGCTCCCATGATCCATTTCCTCAGGGAAAGTTAATTCCCTCTTTCTCTCTCTTTCACGCGTTAACATACGTTATAAAGCGTGGTGGGAGAATGACATAACGACCGGGCGTCACACAATGCGAATTAGGTAATTAGTCGGTCCATTAAAGCTTCCAACCCATTACAAAAGGCTTAGTCATAATTCTTCATCGTTATCAGCCGTCGCATCAAGAAACTGCTCATAACGCCTTACAGATGGTACCTCGCTTCTCCGCAGCACGACGAGTAATGTCGTGGTGGGTGCTTCCCAACTTCACAAAAATTATTATTTGTGGCGTAGTGGGTACGTTGCTAGAGTGCTTGTATAGTAGCCACAAGCGAGTTTATAACGGGCTCTAGAAATGCCGCTCTTCGAGCTTTCGCTGTGACTGTGCTGCGCTTTCCGCGCAGGCCTGGCGTTTTTATTTTAACCCCCCATGGAAACGCCATTGAATCCTGGTCGATTTAGTGTCAACTGTTGAAGAGGAAAAGAAGCGTCGACGCTTGACAGGAGCACTCTTTTTAGATGTCAAGGGCGCGTACGATAATGTGTTACATGACGCCATCGTCGACGCACTTGAGGAGCTAGGGATTGGAGGAAGAATGTTTCCGTGAATAATAAATTACCTTACAGGCCGGACCATATTTATGGCCACAACGAAAACAGAGAGACGAGTCGTCATGTAGTCCTTCGTGGTGTTTCTCAAGGCGGCATTCTCAGCCCGACGCTCTTCAACGTAACTCTAATTGGACTCTCCTTTGTAGTACCAGAGGCCGTCAGGATGAGCCTGTACACAGACGATATCAGCATATGGGCTTCCGGTGTTTCACGGCCACAGCTTTGTGCAAGACTAGAACGTGCAGTGTTACTCACCTCTAAATATTTGCGTTCGCGAGGTCTACAGTTGGCGACTGCGAAGTGCGCCGCGCTTGCATTTACGCACAGAGCGATGCACCGTTACCAGATTACAATTGATAGGGCTTCCGTACCATATATGGTGCATCACCGATTCTTACGAGTGATGATTGACCGAAACTTGTCCTGGCCGAAGCATGCGTCGATGCTTAGGTCCAAACTAAGCAGCTTTATATACATATTTAGTTATATAGCAGGCATGAAATGGGGCCCATCAGAGATGTCACTGCTCCAAGTGTATGAGGCACTTTACGTAGGCTACCTGCCATACAGCTTACCAATTGTGACCAGCCTTCGCCCGTCCTACCTGCGTACATTGCAAAGCTCGCAAGCTCAGGCATTGGGAACATGTATTGGGCTGCCGCGCTGTACTTCAACGATGGGAGGTATTGCGTAAGCACACATAAATCCCATAGATAGTTATCTTTCATGCGAACCTTTAAGGGTGCATCTCCGACTGTTGACCCGTCATGGTCGTCATCCTCTATCAACGATCCACACCCACCGACCGGACAGCGCTTTTGCAGAATCCATTACACGCCATGAAAGCATCATTCCCTGAGGCTTCACTCCGGAAAAAGTTGCAGAAGTACCAGCGTGGACTTTATCAAGACCTGAGGTGCGCTTATCCATTCCCGGAGTGGGTAAAAATCGCGTATACCTTCATGTGTCCTAAAACAATTAACGTTATCGTACATATCTACAGAATATGACGCTCCCATACATGCGTTTACAGACGGCTCTGTGTCACCCACTGCTTCGACAGCGGCGTTCGTCATACCAAGTTTGAAGACCAGCGAACGCTTCCGTCTAGACCACCAAACAACATCGGCGGCGGCAGAGATTGTGGCCGTCCGCGAAGTAATTCGTTATACTATACCGAAGCAGCCTCCTCGCAACTGGACTATATTTTTGTTATTGCAAAACAGCGCTCAAAGTTTAAATTCGGCGCTCAAACGAGGGCCATATTATCTTCTTGCTCAAGAAGTAGCCGAATCACACGATGTAGCCCTGAAAACTGGCCATCGTGTAAGGTATCAGTGTATTCCAGGGCAATGCGGCCTACATGGAAACGAACAAGCCGATGCGGAGGCAACGATGGCTTACAATAAAGCCACATTATTGGCCATTCCATTTTCACGACCGGATAAAAACACTGTTGTATATACACTCCTCCGCCAATATACTGCAGCATATTGGTCTTCACCAAGTCATCGTCACCGCCGTCTTTACGAACTCAATCCAGACATACACGTTAAAAATACCGCCAAACATGAAAAGGTGCAGCAAAAGCCTACTACACAGAATGCGACTAGGGGTGGCGTTCACTCGTCGCTACCTACACTTTATAGGCTGTGCGGACAGTCCGAATTGCGAGGTATGTGGCACTCCTGAGACAGCAGAAAACCTCGTGTGCGTCTGCCTACGATATATCACGAAACGAAATGCCATGGTCACCGTCTTGTTAAAATCTAGGAAACAAGTGTCATAAAAAGTTCTGTTGGGGACTACCAACTCCACATCAATGCGATATTCTGAAAGCGCTGAACAAATTTTTACGCGAGACAAAAAATGACAAGAGACTGTAAATAGTTTCTGGACATTCAAAGTTTTGCTTCATCCTTCTCATCATCAACACCTTCTTTCTCCCCTTTCCTTTCCTAACGCTCAGTAGCAGGCCAGAAGATTGATTCAGGCCGACCTCTCAGCTTTTCTGCCACAATAAACCTCTCTCTCTCTCTCTCTCTCTCTCTCTCTCCCACTTCAGTTTAACGACACTCAGTGCATAGCGCACTTCAGTTCTACGAACATATTCCGTGAACCATCCAATGGCTCCGAGGTCATGTTGATCACTTCATCAAGTACAACCACTCTTTTTGTGGCATATTTTGACGGTGGCCTTCGCGATCAGCTCCGCCAACGGCGCGCCACCAGAGCTAATCGCTAAAGCCACGATAGGCACAGTCTTAGACCTGTAACCGCGTGATGGTGATCATGAGTGCCAAACGGGGGCGCCGAAATTTGTCGCATTCCACAAACCTCATTAGTTAGCTTTCCTAGATTATGAAAAGGCCTTCGACTCAGCAGAGATACCAGCACTCTTGAAAGCTCCGAGTCCGCAGGAAGTACCTGTGACATGTATAAGTACCGTAGCTGACATCTACAAGTGCTCCACAGCTACTTAGCTCCTTCAGAAAAAGAGCTATAGAATTGCGATTAAAAAGGGTTAGACAAGGAGATACCATCTCTCCAATATTTACTGCGCGCTTAAAAAGAATATTAACCTACTGCACTGGGAATAAACAGGAATAGGTATTAACGGATAATTTCTCAGCATTCACAATTCGCAGATGACATAGTGCTTTTCAGCAATGATGGCGAAAAACCTCAAAAAAGGTTACTGAGAACTTGTATCGAGAAAGTATAAATGTGGGACTAAAATAGTATGCTGAAGACAAAGATAATACTCGAAAGCCTGGCGAAAGAAAAGAGTTCACGATTGGAAACCAACACTTAGAGTCTGTACAAGAATATGTATACATAGGTCAATTGCTAACAGGAGAGCCTACTCACGAAATGGAAATTCACCGAAGAATAAGGATGGGCCGGATCGCATACGGCTGGCACTCGCAACAAATGACCCACAGTCTGCCGCTTTACTTAAAGCGAAAAGTATGGATTCGCTGCATGCTGTCAGCTTTTGTACACGGATCCGAAACACAAAGGATAACAGAGTAACTAGAGAAAAAGCTAAGGGACCACGCAGCGTGCAATGAAACGGAAAATCGCAAACGTAACATTGAGAGATCCGAAGACGGCCCTATGTTTCAAGGAACAGAGAGGAGTAAAAGATATTCAGTAGACAGAAAACCAAACAAATCGACCTGGACCGGCGACGTACCTCAGGACGGACAACCGGTGATCAAGCAGATAAACAGAATGTTTACCAAGGGTTTGGAAACGCAGTCGCTGAAGGTAGAGAGTTAGATGGAGTGACGAAATAAGTAGGTTTGCGTGAATAAAATTAAATCAGCTCGCGCAGGATAGTGTGAGCATTGGGAGACGCCTTCGTCCTACAGTAAAGTTAGACTGAATATGAGGATGAGAGCGATGATGATGATGATACCAAGTAGCTCTGATGACTGAGGGGCGTGATAAAACTTCACACAACGAAAAGAAGTACACGGGACGACGCGCTACTAGCAACTGGAATATTTTTATTCAGGAAAGACATATTTATGCCGCAGTGAATTCATATCTAACCCAACGAGTCGACCAAAAAAATATAAAACCATATGCCCAGCATACCTACGTGAAGTAACGTTGTAGATAGGCTATCTCCCCTTCCTGCAGACTGATAGCGGGGTGACTGATGCAATCCCGCCCCTCCCTCTGGATAAAGAGGGCTTCTATAATCTCCCTCTCCGCGGAGCCTGTGTGCCTGTAGATTACAGGCACAGAGGCTCCTATCTACAACATTACTTCACGTAGGTATGCTGGGCATATGGTTTTATATTTTTTTGGTCGACTGGTTGGGTTAGATTTGATTTCACTGCGGTATAAATATGTCTTTCCTGAATAAAAATATTCCAGTTGCAAGTAGCGCGTCGTCTCGTGTACTCCTTTTCGTTGTGTGCCGTTTTCTCGCGCCCCTCAGACATCATGAACAAATACCAACTCGCCCAACTTTTTACCTTACCAAGTAGCATTGCCTGATGGGCGAGTTGGCTCATTATAATCGCTAGTAGAAAAGTAGAAAGCGTTTATTCAATCAATCAGTTACAGAGTACAGTGTACATTTATCATACATGTAAGGTAAAAAGGCAGGGTTGGCAGAAAGGCAATTTAATGCCTGGCTAAGTGCCGTGACCCGTCCCAGACATTAAAGCGCGCAAGAAGCGCTGATAATAAATAATATCTGGGGTTTAACGTCCCAAAACCACCATATGATTATGAGAGACGCCGTAGTGGAGGGCTCCGGAAATTTCGACCACCCGGGGTTCTTTGACGTGCACCTAAATCTAAGTACACGGGCCTCAAACATTTTCGCCTCCATCGAAAATGCAGCCGCCGCGGCCGGGATTCGATCCCGCGACCTTCGGGTCAGCAGTCGAGCGCCATAACCACTAGACCACCGTGGCGGGGCAAGAAGCGCTGATGTAATGCGAAAAAAATTATTAACGAAGAAGCAGCCAAAGTTACAAAAATTTTGATAACAATACATAAAACATCGTTAGAAGAACATTCTTCGCGACCTGCCTGCAAGACTCAGTTTTATAACAACAGTGTACTGTAGCATTTTATTTTAAAGACACAAATCAAGAAAATATGTGCAAATAGCCAGCCTTACTGAATACCAAACCACGCAATTATTATTAACTAAATGAACATGTGACAGATATTCATACACGTCAATTTTAACGACAACCACAGCGATGTGATCTAGGTAAAAAATACTTTGAAGGATTAGATATGCGTTTTTCTTTTTAAACACAATTCCTGAGCGGCTCTTTTGCACTATAGTGGTAATTGTGGGATGTGCATTCAATAGTTGAGGGATCACACGCATTAACTTTTGCGCACCGTAGTTTGTCCGTATTCTTTCACTACAGTCTGTTATGCGTCTAAAGCTCGGTGTGTGTTGTCTTCGAGAATAAGCATCGTAAAATGTGATTGCATTAGATTTCAATTTATCATGTATAATTATCGCATTGTTTTTGTATAAGCTGTTCTCAAACGTTAATATGTTTGCTTTGAAAGAGTGGAGTAGAATGCGTTCTAGGCCGCACACTTTCGATTATCCGTACTATTCTCTTCTGTAGTTTATAAACGCTTTCAATGTTTGTTTTAGTAGGCATTCCCCACATTAATAAACAGTAATGAATACGCGAGTATACTAAAGAAAAATACAGTTGCTTTGTTACCCAAATCGGCAAAAAACTAGCGATTTTCCTGGTTACACCAATTGAGCACGAAACGTCAGTGCAAACTTTATGTGGTATGTCCGGTCGAGTGCTTCATGGAAGATAATACCAAGAAGTAGGGGTGTGCGAATATCAAATTTTTCGAATACGAATCGAATACGAATATCCACGTTCGAATATCGAATCGAATATTGAATATCAAAGGAAAAATGCCTCCACAGTAACAACATTTTATTTAACATGTAGCTATTTGAAAAAAAAAAACATTAACAGCGTGACTGGCAACACAACATACACTGCTATCTTCAGAACACAATGTCCAGGCTAGCACAAGGCACATCACAACACAAGCAAATATCACGGCACAATGAAAGTAATGACTACATGTTATCATTCCATATGAACAGGCAGCAGGAGGTCCCTTCTAACAGAGACAACCTCCCCTGCCACTGAAAAGGCACGCTCGCTTGGAACAGAAGTGGCTGGTATAGGGGGGTACATGGGGCAAAGCTTTGCCAGACTGGGGTATCTGAAGGTGCCTACAGTCCGCCACCAGTTACATGGGTCACTGTCTTTCTTCAGAAGTGGTCCCGCATAGTCAACGAGTGGTAGTGCGGCACGTTACGGCCGCATAATATTGAAAATGTACGGTTACATGATCGCCAACAGCGCTGCATGTCGTAGATGCACCAGCAATAAATCATACGTATTGGGGCGCTCGTCGCAGGCAGATATCGTGCCTCCGTGTACTTACGATGTTTCTCGCTCCTCTCGGCAACGTTTTTAGCTATACGAACGCAGCAGAAATGTGGAATACGAGTTATTTTATGCATGATAATCGAATCACATATTCGAATTTTTCGAATAATCGTAGTTGTCGAATATTCGAAACTATTCGAATACACGATTTTCGAATCTAATACGAATATTTCGAATGTAATATTCGACGAATATTCTAAACTTTCGAATATTCGCACACCCCTACCAAGAGGCTTTTGGCATGTCACCCGTTCAATCAAATCCCCTCGAAATTAACTTGAATGTCGCGGGGTGTAGTTTTGTTTTTGGCCGAGAAATAACATATTTTGTTTAGTTTGTTTTGTGTTTACTTCAACTTCATTTGGTATTAACCCTACTGATAAGTGCTTAAGCGATGTGTTTGCTTGCTTTTTTAAGCTATCTATATCTTTGCCAGAGAAAAAAATGTCTGTATCATCGGCGTATAAAACCATGTCTGGAGTTAGTGATATAATAAAAATATCGATTATATATAAGAGGAACAGAAGTGGGCCTAATCTAGATCCCTCAAGAATGCCGTACTTAATTTTATACATTTTTATATTGCATGCTTCGTGTCACACTACTGTAATCAATTTGTCATGTAACTGCTTATTAACTTGAGGAAAACACCTCTTATGCCGTATTGGTCTAACTTCACCAGGAGAATGTCATGCTTGATTGAATCAAAAGCCTTTTTGAAATCAAGGAATAATCCCAGCGTGTAAGATCGCTGCTCAAAATTTTCTATTATTTGGTACTTGATAGACATTAAAGCCTACTCTGCACGTTTTTTTTTTCTTTCGAAAACCGTATTGGTGTTTTCTGATTATATTTTCTTGGCTACAGCATTTTTTAAATGCGAACGTATGAAACTCTTTCTATAATTTTGGAAATATGGGCAAGACAGATAGAGGTCTATAAATATTTAGGTCGTTTTCATTACCACCTTTGCGAATTATTGAGACTGTAGCTATCTTGAGCTTATCAGGAAATATTGCAGTGCTTAAAATCAAATTACATATGTGTGAGAGCGGCAGACTAATACACTGCGAGACTGCTTTTAATGGTTCGGCGCTTATACCGTCAACACCTGCCGCATAATCGTTTGCTAAAATGATACTGAAACAATGCGTTTCGGATGCATCAGTGGGGGCCAAAAACATTGGTTTTGTAATATTTTTGGCAATGTATGGTTCACAGCCTGTGTCGGTACTAGCAGAGATTTCACAGGCCCCAGACTTCAAAAAATGGTTGTTGAAGATATCAGCAAGTTGTGTACCTCAGCAAGATTTGCCTTCTACCATAAGCTCGGTTATGGTCTTTTTATTTGACGAAAATAAAACGCCGTTCATGGTATTCCAAACAGCCTTCTGGTCATTCATAATAGGTCATTCATAATACCAAGTCTCAGTAACAGCTAAGAAATCAGCATTGTGTTTTAAGGCGTCAAGCAGTATATCAATCGTCTCTTTTTTATTTGGTAAGCTTTGAGTATTTAGATGAAGTAACGATATCTTTTTTATCATGGAAAAGGTCTAGTCGGTGAAAGGAATATGCATCGTAGTAACAGTATTTATTGTCACGAGCCATAGTGACGTGCTGATCCGGTTCGGGCTGCCATCTTTAGCGAATTTTTTCGAGGTCTTGCTCTCCCACGATTCTGATTACTCGATCACGTGGAGTGCCAAGCACAAAAAAGCTGTCTATTTTTGTGCCATGTGAACTGACAATATTTTTCAGTTGCCCTCGATTTAATTTTCCAGAAAAGTGCTTCGTTGTACGCTGTGTTGTTTTCGTTGAAGAAAATGTTTGACTTTGCTTTCCTTAGCTCGCTTTTCTTCTTAAGCCATGTTTCTTTAGGAAGGTGAGACGAGAACCTGACTATCACAATGCCAGGTTTATCAATTTTCTTTTCGTTTTTGGACGGAGAGGAGGAAGGGGACGGGATTGCAAGAGGAAACCAGCGATTAAAAAACGAAGAGGGAAAAAGAGCAACTACACAAAACAAGCACTTTTCCTGTCCGGTTGTTCTTCTCTACTGTCTCCGTTTTCTAATTGCTGGTTTCCCCTTTCCAATATACTATGCAGTCCGCGACAACAATGTCGTGTACTAGCTTCACTGCCATAGCCAGGGGGCGGGGGGGTTCAACCAGCACCCCATCCCGAAGTCTTTCAGTTTTGCATGTGTGTATACTATATACATGCACATACAAACATACATACGAACGTACGTAAGGTATGATAGACCCCCCCCCCCCCGTTTGAATATCTGGTTACGGCTCTGACATGCTTAAATAATTTTCAGTGCAGGCCGTCATTCATCTATAAAGCTGTCATGTCTCGTTTATATGTACGTTTCTAGAAACGGCCAAAGGCAGTTATTTGGTGGTGCCTGAATGCTCGTTGTTGAATTACTGGTGGTGCTAAAGCCTTTCTAGGAACTTACAAATTCGATTAATTTTGCAAATTAGCGCTTAGATTCTCGCCAATACGTATACATTTTTAAATCCTATTTCACTGCATCTCATAATTTTAGCTCAGATGCATCTTGTTATACCGCTATTTTAACGCTTGACCATGAACCAACTGGTCCAGCAATTTACAATTCTGGGTCACTATTACCTACCCAAAGCAAAGCATTATTCCACGTGCGTACACTGCGCCTCTTGAGCGCAAGCAGTAGAGATTAGCGCCATTTTCAAGAAATGTGAACCTTGTCGCAGTACCAGCCTACTATTTGTGATCGTTTTGTTTAACCTGAAATAAATGAAGCGGCTCTGCATTCCAGTATTAGTTATCAGTGACTTGTCAGATATTAACAAGGAACGAACGTAACTAAATAAATGCATTCCGATTGTTTTTTGTGCTTCTTGAGCTATTTGAGACACACATCAACAAGATAATGAAAGAGATGCGGAGTATTTTGTCTACCTTCATAATAATGAGCCTGTTCTTTGATATTGTTGAAAACAAATATAAAAAGATCGGCACGAACTCATTAGCTAGGAACATGTTATACGCCTTATCTTGATTCCTATGCAGTACAATTATTTTTATTCGATAGTAAAGGACCCTGCTGTGCTGTAAACAAGTTTCGTTTCACGATCCTGCTGTGTTTGCCACGCTAGCATCATGACAGCTGCGAAATTACACCTGTCGCATTCTGTACACATCGAGAGGACAGAGGGAAGGCATGTTGTTGGGCTGTTCGGTTCATGGTTTCAAAAAGGTTTTTAACTGTGTGATGAAGATGGGACAACAACGGGAACACATACGCAAGCGCAGAACTTCCAACTGACTATCTGTGGAAAGCAAGTGATTTAAAGGTTCTTAGTGACAAACATAAGAGCAAGGAACAAACGCAATGACACAGTTAAAACGAACAATAAAGGCGCGTGCGCATCACGTACGCGGGAGTGACCTGATGTGTCCATCTAAGAATTCTATTTCATCCCTTCATAACGATATCGAAGGAGAGCTGACACAGCTAGCTTCCCTTTTTGCGATGAAAAACGCCTCAATCACTTCCCTTTCTGTTCTCGACTTATGACCGAAATCAATGCACATTGACCTCGACGCACCGAGCTCACCGCAGCAGACGGCCGACACTTGTCAACGTGCTTCCAACCCGGTGTCAACTAGAACCTTCCGAGAACCAAACAAGGCTCACTTCCCAGCAGGCGACGCACTGAAGACCAAGAGGGAAATGAGAAACGACGAGGGAGCGGCTTCAGAGGAGGTTGGCTTGTGGAAGCTAGGCGCGCTCCCTCCTAACTTTTTTTCTTTCCTCCATGGTCACTGCCACGTACGTGATGCGCAGGCACCTTTGTTGTTGGTTTTAACTGTGTCATTGCGATTGTTGCTTGCTCTTATATTGGTCGCTTTGAAGAACCTTTCAATCACCTGCTTTCCGCAAATAAAGTCAGTAGGAAGTTCTGCGCTTGCGTGTGTGTATGTGTTCCTGTTGTCGTGCCGTCTTCGTCGCGCAGTTAAAAACCTTTTTGAAAGACAGAGGGAGTAGTTTTCCCTTTGGCAAACAATTTCAATATTAAACCGACAATAGCTTGTACAGAAGTGGGAGGGGTAAGGGACTCATACTACAGGCAGTCGATATCACAACTTGACATGTCGCAGTGATTAGTCCTGATGGGCAGCTCATCTCTGTGAAAAAATATGCTGAGATACGTGCATATGAAATGGGACAGTTGTCCCAAGCACGCTTGGTAAAAAATTCATTTTTAGGCTCTGTTATATCGCCAATTCTTTTCAACTTAGCCATGAGCTCGCTACCTAACCAACTAAATCAGATAAAGGGGATCAAGCACGCGCTTTATGCGGATGATCTCACAATTTGGACCACAGGTGGATCTACCGGTACCCAACAAGATCAGCTGCAAGAAGCGGTGCGAACCACTGAACAATACCTTACAACATGTGGTCTTTCGTGCGCACCAGAAAAATCAGAACTCTTCATATTACGGAGACGCACCCGAGGCCGCCGGCCGCAAGAAATCCCAGATCCTGAAGTGACGCTTGGGGGAATCAGTATTACAAAAGTCTCTACTCTACGTATCCTCGGCCTTCTTATTCAGAAAGATGGTACTGCGGGAGCCGAACTGGAAAAGCTGCAACGAACAGTTCAGCAAATAACGCATCTTATCAAGCGAGTTGCAAGCAAACGCCATGGACTCAAAGAGGAGGACTGCATCGCCATGATTCAAGCGTTGCTCACAAGCACCATAACCTACGGGACTCCATACGTGGACATGAAGAACGGCCAGCGACAGAAGGTGAACATCCTCATCCGCAAAGCTTATAAAATTGCCATGGGACTCTCACCAACCACATCCACGATGAAACTCCTCCAGATGGGGGTACACAATACCTGGGAAGAGTTAATTGAGGCGCAAAGGATTAACCAGTTGGAAAGACTAAAACTTACAAAAACGGGGCAGGCACTTTTAAAGAATCTTGGCTATACAGTGGAAAAAGCAGCACACCTGCCTCAGTGTATTCCCCAAGAAATCAAAGATAAAATATTTGTGTGTCCACTACCCAGGAACATGCACCCGGAACACGACAAGGGAAGACGACAAGCACGAGCACGATTGTTACAGCAGAGGCTAGCGACCTATAGCAACAAAGAGAGCCTGCGTTACACGGATGCTGCTAAGTATCGAGGGGTAAACAAATATGTAGCTAGCGTGGTGGATGAAACAGGTAGGGAACTCACTGCCGCTTCGACACATGCAAATGACGCAACTACCGCAGAAGAACTTGGCATTGCGTTAGCAATAAGTACAAGTTCTTCTTCAGTAACCATAGTCACGGATTCGCAAGAAGCATGTCGAAGATTTCAAAAAGGATCAATAAGTAAATCAACCCTTCGAATCCTCCTACAGTGCGACTTCGAAGATGCAAGTATCCTCTGGACACCGGGGCACGAATCCCTAGCGGGGAACCGAGCGGCACATGCCGCAGCCCGAGAGCATACACACCGGGCTACTCCGCAGCGATATTCGGACTCCGAAAACGAAGAGGAGCCAATACCAAGAAAGTACTCCGACATACTTGCGCACTACAGGAAGCAACAACGCCACTATCCAGCGGCTCATAAAAGGCTTACTAGAGAGGAAGCAGTGACTTTGAGAAGGCTACAGGCGGGTACCTACCCGCACGGTACACTACTCCACGCAATGTACCCCGGCAACTTTAACAGGCACTGTACATACTGCCCGGCCACTGCCAACACCCTGTACCACATGGTATGGGGATGTTGCAACAACCCAAGTATCCCGCCCATAGACGAACTGAACGTGGACGAAAATCCGGAAGACCAGTGGGAGGCGCTGCTGACGTCCGCGAACCCTGAGGACCAGCTCCGGTTGGTGGACAGGGCTCGAGCGTCAGCTGCAAGCCATGGCTACCTGGAATGAGGAAGTCACCCACCTCTGGGCGAAGAGCACGCGCGCCTGGTCCCTCAATAATGTTTAATTCTCTCTCCGTGACAAGCGCTTGCGTGTGCCCGTGTGTGCGAGCGGCGGTGGTTCTGGTGTTTTATAATGACACAGTTGCCATTGTGGGAGCCTAGGTTCCCGCTTTAAGAAAAATATGCGTCCGCTGTTGCTCAAGCACAGTGTTGCAAAAGTGAAAGTATCCCCCTAAGTAGTTGTCAGGGACTGCGTGCCTCTTCTAAAAATATGTCTTAAACAGGATGGCTTAATATAGCGCCGAGTAGTAAGGTACTTATCATTAGCATTGTGTTACAGATAGTTCGCAGGTGTATTACGTAAGCAACGCTGAGGCTTTCCTGTGGATATGTCTTTTTCGAGATCAGCCGGTTTATGAAGGGACCATCTTGCACTCTTCTGCCTTTTTAAACAAAGCCACTTTTTTCTTTACGCTTATGTCGTAGTGTAATCCACAAACGTTAGTCATAATTAGACATACTTATACAATATTTCCTTGCTTGTTTGCGATTTTCTGGCACTATACGCTGAAAAGGGTGGCTGTACGAAGCTTGCTTGCTGCACGGATATAGGGCTTCATGAAGAAAGAGACAGAGCAGCAATATTATTGCATGGAAACATTCTTTAGCAGATTAAATCAAATTTGTTCCCCACGGTTCTCCGCAGTTGCCTTTTTTTTAAGAAAGAGAAGAAATAGTTCGCTCCGTCTTGTCCTCCCTCCGTGTGCTGTTCGGATCATGGCGCCTACACCATTGTATATTAGTTTCTATCACTTCTCGTATGCCAATGCATGGCCTTTAAAATTGGCCTACACAAATTCAGGGAGAAAAGGGCGGTAGGGGGGAGGAAGGGGGCTACGACTAAGTAGTGCGCTTTTTAGGCCTGGATACACGGCAGTAACGGAGCAGTGGCAGTGGTAAACTTATGATTATTTTAAGACAAAACGGTCCAGTACGCCGATAGCTCAAAACGTCTGACGACGCCCACGACCACCCACGTACGCTACTTGATATCAGACGACACCAGTTATGCACTGTTGATGACATTTTACATTTAGTGCAGGAGGCGCCGTGACCTACATTTAGGCTGATGGGTATTTGCAAAAATAAACAACGTATGTTCTGTGGTGCTGTGATCAGTGCTGTGAGGATAGCGCATATAACATGTGATAACGTTTCTATGTGCGTAGCATTTCATTTACTCCTACTTTTTAAAGTTTTTGAACTGTTAAACTTCGACGGCAGCTTAGCTATAGAACTGCCTTCTGACAAGGGGTCAGATTAAAGGGGAAGGGGCAATACTGTAGATAGGCAGCAGGCTATGTCAGCGGCGAGAGTCCCGGGTGTGTAAATGCAACAAATATGTTCTTTTTTTATTGTGACACCGCTTGCATCGAAAAAGCTTCAAATAGTTGCATTGACTACATGGGCTGCCACAACGCGCAGAGGTGTTGTGACGATCGCGACATACAGCTGCAGTGAAACCACGGCAAGAAGTATACTTGTTTATGCTCATAACAACTGAACAGGAAAGAAAAGAGTAATTCATAATTGCGCTGTCGTGAAATATAATACAGCAACATGAGTGATTGATTGTCGTTCGGTAAAAAGAACAGCATACGGCGGTGCCAGTTGCTCTTTAGACTGTTTGAGCATATATAATGCGATTCATAGTTTAATTTAAAAAAGATGTCAGGCCTGCGCGGAAAGCGCAGCACAGTCACAGCGAAAGCTGGAAGAGCGGCATTTCTAGAGCCCGTTGTAAACTCTCTTGGGGCTACTAATACAAGTACACTAGCAAGGTCCCCACTACGCCATAAATCACAATATTTGTGAAATTGGGAAGCACCTACAACGCCATTATTCGTCATTGTGCGCAGAAGCGAGGTTCCAGCTACACATATGTAAGGCATTATGTGCACTTTGTTTACGTGACGACTGATGACGATGAAGAATTGTGGCTCAGCCCTTTGTAATGGGTTGGAAGCTTTAAACGGCTCACCAGTTACGTAATTCGCATTGTGTGACGCCCGGTCGCTATTTAACTCTCCCACCGTGCAATATAACATATATTTACGTGAGAGAGACAGAGAGAGGGGGAATAACTTTGTTGAGACCCTGAGGAAATGGATGATGGGCTCATGGGCTTCCTTGGCAACCAATGCATGTGCACTTGCTAGGAACCCACTACGCTATAAATCATAATTTCTGTGAAGTAGGGCAGCAGCCACTATGCCATTTTTCGTCATTCGACGGAGAGCCGTGGTACCCGCTAAAAACATGTAAGGCATCATGCGCACTTTGTTAGTGTTGTGCCTTATGACGATGAAAAAATTATTGCAGAGCCCCTTGTAGTGGGTTGGAAGCATCCAACAGCCCACTCGTTGCTCAATTCGCATTGTGTGACGCCTGGTTACAGAATTCGCGTTGTGTGGTGCGTGGTTGTTATTTCACTCTTCTACCACACTAAATTACATATGTTAATGTGGTTCCTTCTGGACATGAGGCCTGTATAGCGTCGTTTTGCAAGGCAGTTCCAAGCACCGGCATGGCTCTGAGGTCCAACACTGGGCTCCCACGCAGAGGGCCCAGGTTCGAACCCCATTCCATCCTGGAAATTTTTTCTTATTTCGTTTTTTTTTTATTTCGAGCGATAGTGGTTACGGACACCGGCGGCGGCGGCGGCGGACAACTACGCCACCAAAAACGGCCGTTGAAATGATCTCATAACAGCTTTCGCTGTAAAATTATTCTGTGCCGCGGAATGGTTGAAAGTGTGACTCGTCGCCGTTCACGCTTGATGTAGTGCTTTACCTGGTTTGAGTATTGCAAAGGTAAGTTCAGCCTGTTTTCCGCATCCGACAATATCGTTATGTTGCGTTGCCTTCAAACGCAAACGACTACATTTTGCGCTGTACATAAACGCTCCCTTCTAATTTTCTCTCTACCCCCAAGACGTTAGTTTTCATTTACAATATTCTAAGGAGTGCACCTGTGATCTTTTGCTAAACGAGACAATTTTGGAGAGATACTTTAGAATTTATACTTACGATGTCCACGATACTCGAGCTGTTCGATCACACAATTTCTGTAGTCGGTGTAGTAGAACTTGCCCTCATTGATGGTAGTTTCTGTAAAAATATATATAAACAATCGCACGAAAAAATCAGCTCCTTTTATTGCTATTTCTCTTTAATGTTTTGTTCCTGTAGTAAAATTCTCTAAATTATTGGTTCTGAGCTGAAGCGCACGTGTCAGGGATCAAGTCAAGATGCTTGAGTGCCTAGCCGAATTTTAAAGACAGACAAAGAACGAACTGTGCTAAACTTGCATCATGTTATTCAGAAATTTCTAGAGGGCTTCAATGCACCACACTTTAGGTGCGCAACACACAGCCGAGAGAAATTTCGGGTATTTCATGTCGTTGCTAGGCTTCAGAAGTATCTTACAGATTGTCAAGGTAGAGATACTATCATGTTTCAATGCAAAACGAACAGATGCGTTTGGAACATAAAACAGCATTTCTAGGTCGACGTGGTTCCCTTATACATATTGTGCTCACATTGGGGCTCTTCGATTTTCCACTTCTGGCTACCCGCGGGCTGCCAGAGCCAGCCAGAGCGCGCTCGTTTTTCTCGGGTTGCTCCGACCCCCCCGCGGTGCACTTCCGGTTGGCGTTCGTTTTTCTCGGGTTGGACGGTTCTGGCGACCCGCGGGGAGCCCGAGGGTCGCCAGAACCTTCCAGGACAATTTAGTCGTGGAAGCTCTCTAGAAGGTTTCGGGCTAGCAGACGCCGAAAAGAGACGATACGCGCTCGCCGCCATCTTTGTGAGGACTCGACGGATTGCAATGCGGGCGCTTGCGGACTACACCTTTGCGTGTCCTTACGCTCGGGCCGCTCGGCGCCTGGAGGCGAGCATTTGGAGCTAATGTTTATTGCTTTTCTTATGTGTCCCGTGAAGTTTCCTTCCGTGAACAACGCGGCGAACTGTCGCGTTCTAACCATTCTAACTGCGTCGTGCACATGTCCCAAAAGTTATGTACACGTTCGTGCGAACGCATGGAGACCCTTTCGAGTTTATTTTTTCGTAGTAGTATTCGATTGTGGTGTCGTGTGTGCTTTATGTGCATTTAGCTGAGATGATTGTGATCGAACTACCTATTTCGCTCCGTCGTATGTTTGCGTGCGTGAACCCCGTAAGAACTTAACTATTTCAACTAGGTCTTCGATGTTGATAAAATGCACTGATCGAATAAAAGCGATCGCGACATTGTTTTTTTGTGTGATCCTCGTTGGTCGCGAACGGCGTGCGAGCGTACTTCGATCTACGGGCCAGTATATGAGGTATGGTATTATGTTATGCTACGACGCGTCGATGTGAAAAAACGAAGATGAATTCAGAAATGTATACATCCTTTTGTTGCTTATTTCATCGTCGGCTTTGTCTTTTTCCACCTCTTAGTAATAATTCCATGCAGTATGTACGCGGTTATCACCTAGTAGCTCAAATAAAAGCTGAGCTCGTACATGAGATTTTTGGAGTGCCACTTAGGATTGGAAAAGAGGCTCAGGCAACATCTGCCAAAACGAGTCGAAGACGCGTCCCACAGAAGTTTATTTTCGATATAACGCGCACTCGTGGTACCCATACCGCCGCATGTCTCAAGTTATGACAAAACGCAAGCTCGTCAGGGACACGATCACTTTCGCGAGATTTTTCGCGTCGTGTTGTGCAGCGACTGTTACACGTACTAAGCAAACGTGAGCTGGTTAAGCCGTTAGCGGCGCGGTAGCTCACCTTGCATCGCTTTCGTGGCGCCGTGCGCCAGCTGACTGTTTTGTTCGCGGACGGGGCGAGTTGCGCACGATTTTGCGAACGTACGTGATCGTATCCCAAATCCGTATGCTCGAGAATATCACTTCAGCTCTTCAGCAAACCTAGCCACATATTTTCAAGCGGGCAATGCAGAAAAACCAACGCGCACGCGGCGCAAAGTTTCGTTTGCTGCCACGGCGGTAGCGTTTGTTTACGTTTACGCTGGCTGTCCCAGCGTTCGATTCTGTAATCTTGGGGCAGCTTCGGGTTGTCTCGGGCTTCCCACACATGTGACCAAGACGCTGCTTCCTGTCCCGACCGGAACTTGCTGACTGACCCTCTGGCTATCTCTGGCTGCCAGAGAACTGCCAGAAGTCCGAAAATCGAAGAGCCCCATTGTCAGGGGGTCGTGACGTTGACGAAGGCAGCAGTCGGCGTGTCAAACATGAAACTCTTTATTTGGCCGAACTTCTGGCCGGGGATCGAAAAGTCACACTGCAACCAAAAGACACTTTGCTCTGATAGCGGCGAGCAGGGCGTCGCCCGTCGATAATCTGGTCTGCAGTAAGGCTCGTCGGTATTTATACATGCGGCATCGAAGGTTCTAGCGTTATTGCTGGTGCTTGCTAAAGTTCTCGATTTGACTGTCCGCATCCTGCGCGCAATCTTGATAGAATAATCTCAGGCAATCGTGGAGCTTCACGAACATTGCGGCACGGTCTGTGCCCAGCGTTGCTAGCAGCTTTTGTGGGTGAAACTCGAATACATAAAAATTAAACAAGAAGTGGGTGTGGCAATGCCCCCTTAAGAAAAAGCATCCTCCCGATGCGTAAAACAGAACATGTAAGTGAAATAAATGCATGTAACTCGAAAGAACTACAATAGAGCAAGCAAAAGCCGAGTCCTCAGGTTCCTCAACGCGCATAAAACGGCTTGAGGCGCACGACGCGAATGACTTCAGGTCGCTTTCTGCGCCGCTGAGAATTTGTGATGCCCGCCCGGAACAACCTCGCAGTCCAGTGCTCCGAGACGTCGTAGCGCCTTGCATGGCTTTAAGTATCGCCGAAGTTTTTTACTGATGCCACGTCGGCGTATCGGTTTCCAGACCTACACACGGTCACCGAGCTGGTATTCCATGTGGCGTCGCCGAAGATTATAGTGACGGCTGTCGATCCTTTGCTGGCTCTTGACACGCAGGCGGGCGACCTGTCGAGCTTCTTCGGCACGTTGCAAATAAGTGGCGACGTCGAGATTGTCTTCGTCGGTGGTAGCTAGCTGTAATGCGTCGAGCGTCATTGCCGGGCTCCTTCCGTAGGCCAACTTGTACGGCGACAGCTGCGTTGTTTCTTGCCGTGTTGTAGCCGAAGGTCACGTACGGAAGAATGGCATCCCACGTCTTGTGCTCTACGTCGACGTACATAGCCAGCATGTCGGTGATTGTCTTGTTTAGACGCTCTGTGAGGCTTGAGTGTGTGGGTGGTAGGCGGTGGTCCGACGGTGGCTTGTCTGGCTGTATCTCAAGATCACCTGAGTTGGTTCCGCAGTAAAGGCCGTACCTCTCTCGGTGATGAGAACCGCTTGGGCGCCACGACGCAGGACGACCTCTTGAACGAACTTCGCTAGCTCGGCGGCACTGCCTCTAGGTAAGGCCCTTGTTTCGGCGTAGCGGGTGAGGTAGTCGGTAGCTACGACGATCCATTTGTTTCCGCAAGTCGACTTACGGAACGGCCTCAGTAGGTCCATGCCGATTTGCTGGAATGGTCTGCGAGGTGGATCGATCGACTGAACAAAGCCTGCTGTTCTTGTCGGTGATGTCTTGCGTCGCTGACAGTATCGGCATGTCCTTACGTAGCAAGCCACGTCGGGGGCAAGGCGCCGCCAGAAGTACTTGTCCTGTATTCTTGCGAGCGTGCGGGAAACATCGACGTGTCCAGCCGTCAGGACGTCGCGTATAAATAAATGTCTTGACAAAGTGGAGGACAGTGCTGTGCCGTCACAACAACTTCGGTCTCCATTCAATGCCCCTGGAGCTTCGTTCCCGTACCGTGCCATCTACCATGTCCCAATACGCCGCCCAGTAAAAGCCGCCTCCCGCACCGACCGCTTAGTCTCGGTGTCCCCCGTGTCCGCGACCCTCCTGTCTTCACCGGTGCGGATGGCACCGACGTGGTAGACTGGCTCGCGATTAACAAGCGCGTGAGCGTCGCCAATAAATGGGACGAGACAGGCAAACTGAGCAACTTGGTTTTCTTACCCTCGCGGGTGCGGCGGGAATGTGGTACAACAACCATGCAGCCGATTTCCCGACATGGTCCGATTTTAAGGCCGTCATTGTCGAGCTGTTTGTCGCCCTGCCGTTCGTGAGCTGCAAGCCGAACGGCATTTACAGGAACGAGCTCAGCAGGGCTTTCTTTCAGGAGATACATTGAAACATTCTTGACTTGTTCAAGGAAGCCGACGCGAACATGTCGGAGTCTGACAGAATCAGGAGTGTTATGAAAGGTATCGAGGACGATGCCTTCACCATGCTGCTGCGTTCGAACTGCGAAAGCCCTCAGCGAAGCCTATCAAACGTGATACACGTGTTTGTGGACGCTGTTCGCGCATCTGCCCTTATCGACACTGGAGCCGCCGTATCTGTTATGGACACAACACTTAGCCGCTTACTCCGAAAAGTGGCAAAGCCACTTTCCGGGATGTCCCTCCGTACCGCCAACTCCCAGAGCATTCATCCTACAGCAGTATGCACTGCTCGCGTCGTCATTCAGGGCGTTCTGTACGACGTCTAGTTCATCATAATTGCTGCATGCTCTCACGACGTCATCCTGGGATGGGATTTTCTCTCCCGCCACGACGCCGTAATTCAGTGCGCACCAGCTTAAATCGAGCTCTCACTGTTCTCATATTTGACACCGGCCAACAGCCCATCGGCATTGAGCAAGATCGTCGTCAAAGATAATACCAAGGTGCCTCCAAACACGTCAAGGGCTGTGTCAGTCTACTGCGCCGGTCTCTCCGACACCACTGCACTCCTTTTGCCATCTGACCGCGTTTGCATTAGGAAAGGGTTGCTGGTACCTTTCGCGACCGTGCAAGTCACTCAGGGCAGCACCGCTATTTTTGTTACCAACCCATCCCCGCACATTGTTACGTTGCTTCGGAGGGAATGTCTCGGCAGAGTGGAACCCCTCGAAGACGCACACGTTATGGCCGCAACCGATGACACGCGCCATTTTCAAAGAGTGCCATGCTGTCCAACGCAAAAGTACTGCTTACCACACGCAGACAAATCACCTAACCGAACGCCTTAACCGCACGCTCAGCGACATGTTCTCTATGTATGTCGCCGCCGATCACAGAAACAAGGATGTCATTCTGCCTTTCGTCGCCTACGCCTACAATACCGCCTTTCAGAGCACTACTGATTTTTCGCCCTTCTTCTTATTCTACGGCAGGCCCCCGTAGCACACAATCGACACGATCCTTCCATACAAGCCGGATCCATCAGAGTGTGCACCTATTTCTGCCACAGCCAGGCTTGCTGAAGAGTGTTGCGAACTTACCAAGACCTTTACAACACATGAAAAAGAGTGGCAAAAGAGCTTACGCGGTGGCACCACCAATTCTGAGCCAATGTTCCTTCCTGGAGCGCTCGTATCTCTCTCGGTCCCGACCACTGCAAAACTACCGCCGAAATATGAAGGCCCCTACCGGGTCGTTGAGCGCACATCCCCGGTCAACTACCTGATCGACGCCATCTAACCACGTTCGGACATGCGCCGTCGAGGGCGCGACATTGTAAACCTGGAGCGCCTCAAGACCTACTTTGACCCGCTCCCACTGACAAGCTTGGTTAAAAGCTTGACAAACTTGGTTAAAAAAGAACGAAAACTTGTGTATCCCTGGGTACAAAACAGTATCTGAATCACGTGATTCAACGTCTCGTGGGGTGGTGTTGCTTTTTTTCTACGGTGTGGGCTAGGATTTTCCATCGTTTCGTCGGCTACAGTCAGCCTACCACACATTGAAACATTTTTTTCTTCGATTGGAAAGCTCACTCATAGTAGGGGTGGTTTACAGGCCACCGAATTCAAGCATACCTAACTTCTT
The DNA here is from genome assembly GCF_013339695.2 of Rhipicephalus sanguineus. Taxonomy (NCBI): domain Eukaryota; kingdom Metazoa; phylum Arthropoda; class Arachnida; order Ixodida; family Ixodidae; genus Rhipicephalus; species Rhipicephalus sanguineus. The sequence goes on along the minus strand of NC_051181.1, from coordinate 40,203,033 downwards.
AGGTAGGTATGCTGACCTGACCAATTGGATTTAGATCTGGTACTCTACTGACCTAGCACTTATATCTCTCACTGACCAATTGAGGAAAGCTATTGAGACGGTAAATTTGCTGGTTCCATATTCGTAGACTTTTCCAGGGCATTTGACACCATTGACCATGACACTCTTAATAGTAAACTAGGCTCAATTGGTATAACCGGTCCTCCTTTACTACTACTACCGCGACTACTTACGTGACAGGTATCAGGTTGTCGGTGTATGTAATGCTTATTCTAAACCTAAAATGACTAATTTAGGTGTACCACAGGGGTCAATTTTGGGCCCCTTACTATTTTACTGTATATTAATGACTTGCCTAACTGCCTTACTTTTTCTAAGTGCTATTATATGCTGATGACACCACAATCATTAATTCTGACGAAGAGCTATCACTAGTGGTACCCGGCTTAACAGTGACCTTCATAACTTGCTAGGATGGTGTAAAATTAATAGACTTACCATTAATCCCTCTAAACTCAATTGTGTTTTCATCACAAAATAATCACCACAGTACATTCCGCCCATTTTCATTGATAACCACCCATTATCAGCTAGTGAAGGATGCGTATACCTAGGCGTAAATATCGATCGTAACTTGAAATTTCAAACCATGTAACACGTTTAACAAAAAGTTATCACATGGAATACGCATCCTCATAGTGCACGTTCATTTTTTCACGACCGGTACTACTCTCACTTTATTTCGCGTTGTACACTCCCACATTAATTACTGCATAACCTCCTGGGGTAACACGTACAATACTCACCTAAACCGCTACAAATCATCAGAACCGGGCAATTAGATTAATCACGTCTAGTCCACCCACATACAATGCTAAACAGTTACTTCAAGAAAATAACATTCTCGATGTTGCCGCCCTTGTAAAATACAATCTCGCCACTTTTCTTTTCCAACTAATTAATGAAGAAATCTCATTGTCATTAATTCCTTCATCATCTTTCCTTAATACTAACCCAACTCGTTTCGCGCAGCATAACAACTTCATTCTGCCCAAAGTGCGAACTAATTATGGCAAACAAACAGTTCACTTTGCAGCCATATCATTGTGGAATACATTACCATTTCTAATAAAAATCCAAAAAAACCATAAATTTCGCCATGAATTGAAAAAGTTCTTGTTATGTGACATTCACTGTTCTGTATAACTGGTTTTTCGACTTGTCATCTCTGCTCAAACTGTTCTTTTATTTTTTCTCTTTTTATGTTTTTGCACTTATATTTTTTTTATTACCGATGACACATAGGTTATGACAACATCGTCTTTTTCTTGTATCTGTATCTCTTTATTATTGAATTTTGTAATATTACTATTTTTTGCTACTGTCGTTGCCAATGAAATATTTATGTTAATATTGCATAGGAGGTCCCATTTCAGTTTACACTACGGGACCTCCTTCTGTATATCCTTATCCTGTACATTGTGTTATGAATGAATAAAATTTGATTTGATTGATTGATTGATTGAATGATTGAAACTAGAAAAAATTTTCTTGTCACTCTTAAACGACAACGTTCCTGTTGTAATCGTTGGTGACATTAATATCGACAGTATTAATTCAAACAACATTGAGTATACTAATGTGCTGTAGTCATATAATTTCGTAATATTATACCTGTGCCAGCACGGGTAATTGCTTCTTCAGCAACTCTAATCGATCACGTCTGGACAAACGAACCAACTAATGTAGATGCCCGCGTACTTCAGCAAACTATTTCAGATCATTTGCCAATACTAGTTAAATATAGAAATCCCTATAATTGAGAAATCTCATAGCAGGAAGGCATTTATGAAGATTGATTACAATCATGCTCGAAGCCTTTTGTTGGCAAGCCAGACAGATACAATTTATCATAATGACGTGATACTGAATTCTCGAATCTAATTCAGTTTTCAAAAGACATAATAAACCAATAGCCAACGTGAAATTGGAAGCGTTCCTACGATAAGCCTATTTGTGCATGGATGACTAACCATATACTTGACCTACTTAAGTGAAAGATTACTGGTACCATAAATGGACGCACAACAAAGGCAATGGCTACTACCTAAGTGAGTATAAAAACCCCCGTAATGAAACAGTATCTGTGCTGCGTAAGAGGAAAAAAGATTACTACTCTGGGCTGATTACTCGCGCGGCAGGCAATTCTAAGAGGATCTGGCAAATTGTGAACGAGGTAATTTCCCAGTCTAGCAAGCAGCACATTGTTCCTGATAACGTAATGGAAAGTAGAGTTGAAAACTTCAATACATATTTCACAAACGTAGGTCCTAATCTTGCAAAGTTACTTCCCGATCACAACTTGCCCGCACACTCCTTCGCTCCTATAGTTAATTCCTTCGTAATGCGCGACATTGACCTGCATGAAATACTTAATGCTGTGAACAAACTAAGCATTGGAAAGGCTGCAGGACCTGACGGGATAACTGTGAGGTTAATTAAGGAAAACATTGATATACTGGGTACCATTTTACTCCGCCTATTCAATCATTCATTGCGTGCGGGAATCTACCCATCGACGTTGAAAACTGCTAAGGTGACTCCGATCTTCAAAAACGGAGACAAATCTGACCCATCATGCTATCGTCCCATATCTGTTCTTAGTGTTATCAATACTATCTTTGAAAAACTTCTTGCTAAGCGCATTCATTCTTTTTTTTGAAAAATATAATGTACTTTGTCCACAACAGCATGGTTTTCGACCTAAACACTCTCCGTCCACAGCAGTACTTTTCATTAACGCAGACTATAAACACCGCTCTTCATAATAACTAACTAGTGGCAGTTATTTTTTTTATTTAAAAAAGGCTTTTGACACCGTCGATCATGGCATCTTACTCAATAAGTTAAGCGCTTATGGGTTTCGCAACAATTAACTTGATTTTTTCGCAGTTATTTTGATAATCGAAAACAAATCGTACATATTAACGGCATAACGTCAACGCCTCAGCATCTTAGTACAGGAGTACCGCAGGGTTCAGTGCTCGGTCCCCTGTTATTTACAGTATGTATAAATGACTTGCCCCAAACATTAAAATTCGCTGATATATCAATGTACGCTGATGACACCGCTATAATAATTACAGGTGACAACATCCAGGAACTACAGGAAAAAGCCCAAATCGAGCTTGCTAAACTTTCCGAATGGTTCGTTGCCAATAAACTAACCATTACTACTACAAAAACTAAATATACCGTTTTCCACTCACGTTCAAAAATTATCTGTAATAGTTCTGTCTCACTGCATTTAAATCAATGCCCACTCGAATCCACCGACTCATATACCTATCTTGGCATTATTCACGATCAGCATCTAGATTGGCAACGTCACATCGAAGCTCTTTGCTCAAAGCTAGCATCTGGTTGTTTTGCATTGTTTCAGGCACGGGAACATTTTCCAAGAAACATTCTCCGCATCCTGTATTTTTCGTTTTTCCAGTCTCAGCTAACGTACTGTATTGATTCATGGGCCTGGACATTCAATACTTACCTAGATCCTGTTCGACGTTTGCAGAAACGAGCCGTCCGAACTATTAATTTCTCGCCGCGAAACGAACCAAGCAAACCAATGTTTTCTAAGCTGCAAATCATACCGTTTGGTTTCTTACGCGAAATAAGTATGGCAAAGTGCATTAGCAGTGTAATAAAGGACAACTATCCGTTTAACATATCAATATTGCGTGTGCCAAATCGTACAACAAGAACGAAACAATTGGGAATTTTAATATATCAGTGGCAAGAAAATATATGGCCAGAGACTTGTAGAATTTATTGGTACAAAAATATGGAACGACATACCAACTAAGGGAAAGCAGAGCAATAACGTATCACACTGGTTAAAAAAGTACTATCAACAGCAAATGTCATGTGTATAGAAACTTATGTCACGTGCGCAACCTGTAGATACACTCATATGTTTTCTTTTTTCTTTCTTTTCTCTTTCAATGTTGTTATGCTTACCACATTTAAGTTATAAACGACATGTTGTCTCGTTGTTCTATACCATGTATTTTATGTCTATACCATATATTTTTGTCTGTTATATTTTTCTTTTTTTTAATCTGCCATTTCTAATTTTTTTCTATGTAGTTGTCATTGACGATTGAAACTGTCAATTACATGCTCTTAATGAACATTTCTGTAATTACATGTCAGTAAATGACCCCAATACTAGCCTTCGGCTAACGGGTCATACAGTGTTTGCAATCAATATGTATTAATTACATGTGAATAAACTTCAAACTTCAATTGTACAGCAAAAAAGGCTGTTAGGTCGCCGGGCGGCCCCCTTTTCGTGTCAGGGGTAATTGTAGCGAAGCCTTGGAACTGAGTAATGGATTGCGCTATGCAGCGCGTTCTACTGGGTCGTCCTCTTTGGCTCCTCTTAAAGAATGCCGCTCGCATTGAGAGTCTGTTCTTTGATGACTTCGCTATTGCGTGTTGTGGCTTAATGCCATCAAATGAACGCCGTAACAGTCAGCATTACCTTAGCTTTGCCGTCACGCAGCTCGGCTATGCCTCTTGCGATGCAAATCTGATGGTCCAGAAGGAGGTGCTGATCGCCCTCGATGACGCCTTCAAGGTGTGCGGTTTCTTCGGTGCTTGCGGAAATGACGACGCTGGAGAGAGGCGGAATGGTGACGCGCTCTTCTATCACATTCAATGCGTAGTTCCCTGGCGTCGTGTGGGGCGGCAGCGCTTATTCTGAGGTTAGTGTTATCGACTCAGACCTCAGATCGATAACGGCGCCGTCAGTTAGAAAGTCCATCCCAAGTATCAATCCCTGGAGCAATGTTGTAAGGCTACAAAGCGCGCAGGATAAGTCCGGTTATTGATGGTGACTCTTGCAGTGCAGACTCCAGCCGGCGTTATTAGATGGTCTCCAGCGGTCCGGATTTCAGCGCCTTGCCAAGCAGTACTAACTTTCTTCAACTTTGTGCGAACGGTCCACTGACGACGGAGCAGTCGGCTCCAGTGTCGATGAGAGCGGTGACGCTGTGGCCGTCGAATAGTACGTCGAGGTCGCTAGTCCGTCGTCTTGCGTTGCGGATAAGTCGCGGCGTCGGGTCACGGCTAGGTCCATTTGGCCCGCTGCTTCTACGTCGCGTCGACAGGTCTTCTTCAGGGACTGAGGTTTCGTTGTCAGGCCTTCGTCTGCTTCGCGTGGTGTGCTGCAGGTCTCGTCGCGTTGTGGTCGTCGGCGGCGGCCGCGGAGGACCTTCGGCATTTCGTCGTACAGCAACCGCACTTCCATCGGTTACTGCCCTTAGTTTTCCTGAAAGGGGCTCGCAGAACGGCCACTGTTAGAGCCGCTGCACTGCTGTCCTGGGTGACGGTACCGGCAGCGTCCCGGTGACGGCGAACGCGACGGCCTTCGTGGTGCCCATTCAGAGGTGGCCAAGTAGTCAGCCATGTCACGTGGCCACTCACCGCGCTGTGGCCTCGGTGCGTGGACAGCGAAGCTGCGAAGGCCCACCTTGCGGTACTGGCAGCGGCGCTAGGTGTGGCCGGCTTCCATGCAGTCGTGACAGAGCGTGCGGTTGTCAGGGGCGCACCAAATGTCGGTTTTGTATCTTATGGCGGAGTTCAATCCGGTGGGGGTGGTGGTGGTGGTGGTGGTGGTGGTGGTGTGCGGCGTGACCACCCTTACTGCGCATGCACGTACCCTCTCCACTGACCCTCTCCCCTTCCTTTCTCTACTTCCCCTCTCCCCTCCCCCTCTCCACTTTACCTCTCCACTCCCCCTTTCCACTCTTCCTCTGAAACGCGGGCTAGACATGCCGAAATTCTCTCCTGCGCAACGCCGCGATGAGCATCAGCGCATGCGCGTCCCCTCCCCCCTCTCCCACGCTGCCCCCCTCTCGCACGCCTGCCGACCGCGTTCCCCGCTCGCCCTGTGAGAATTAACGGCCAGGCTAGATGGAAGATACGACGCGCGTAGCGTCCCTCTTCGCGTTCCACGACGCGAGGTCGGTAGCATGCCCAAATATATTGTAGCAAAACAGCCATTTGGGCTAGTTGGTAACGGTTCATATCTTAAAGCAAATAGGCGCACTATGGGAACAAGGACAAAAGGGAGGAACCGACGACACAAAGCGCACACTCGCAACTGAAGTTTTATTGAAAGAGTACACATAAATACGTTACAAAAAAAGGGGCACGTGGTGCAATTTCCCTCGCCGAAACAAAACAAAACGAGATGGGTATCCCCTTAACAGATCATGAAGGCGCATGCGTCTATACACAAAGGAAGTTCGAAGAAAACCGGACTAAAGAAAATTCAAACTGCGTGGAGGGGAGGGAGGGAAGAGAGGAGGGCAGACAAGTTTAATGCAGTGTGTTGATCAAATATGAATATTCTATCTCTGTTATGGCGATAGAAGGGTGGCTGACGCATCTATCCCCGCATCTCTTTATGTGAAAAGCTTCAATTAGTTCGCGCGTGGTTTTATCTCGATGCCTAGATAGAACCTTCGCGTCAACGAGAAAAGGTGAGCATCCGCACGTGGTGCAGTGCTGGGACAAGTGGGCACCCTCCCTTGACGCCACGGCTCTGTTGTGCTCCTGGAGGCAAATGTTTAAGCAACGGCCAGTTTGGCCAACGTATACACGGACACATGACAGTGGTACTTTCCCCGTTCAAAGAAGCCGATACTGAACTTTAATTCAGGACATTCGAAAATTGTGAAAATGGGAATTGCAGCGTCCTGCTTGCGAGCAGCGCTAACCAAAACGTGCCCAGACAAGATAACGACAAGTTTCGGGCACCAACTACAAAGGCTAAAAGAAGCTGGTTTCCCGCAGACAGGTCACACGCAAAGTGACCCAGAAGCTATTAAAATGCGTGAAATCAGGTTGGGAGGCACGAGAAAAAGGAAATGGAAAGCTGCGCACGTCGAAACCCGCAGTGATCCCGTACATTCATAAAATGTCCCATGGTTTAAAAAACGTGGCTAATCGTTTCGATGTACAAGTTGTTTTTTCGGCTCCAAATAAACTCAATAAAGTATGCGGTAAAATAGACAGAAGGATAGCAGCAAAAGCGAAGTGCATAGAAAATAAGAAGTGTCAGGTTAAACACACCTCGCCTTTTGTTCAATGCGCAACATGTGTCGTGTACCTCATACCACTGTCATGTGGCCGTGTATACGTTGGCCAAACTGGCCGTTGCTTAAACATTCGCCTCCAGGAGCACAACAGAGCCGTGGCGTCAAGGGAGGGTGCCCACTTGTCCCAGCACTGCACCACGTGCGGATGCTCACCTTTTCTCGTTGACGCGATGGTTCTATCTAGGCATCGAGATAAAACCACGCGCGAACTAATTGAAGCTTTTCACATAAAGAGATGCGGGGATAGATGCGTCAGCCACCCTTCTATCGCCATAACAGAGATAGAATATTCATATTTGATCAACACACTGCATTAAACTTGTCTGCCCTCCTCTCTTCCCTCCCTCCCCTCCACGCAGTTTGAATTTTCTTTAGTCCGGTTTTCTTCGAACTTCCTTTGTGTATAGACGCATGCGCCTTCATGATCTGTTAAGGGGATACCCATCTCGTTTTGTTTTGTTTCGGCGAGGGAAATCGCACCACGTGCCCCTTTTTTTGTAACGTATTTATGTGTACTCTTTCAATAAAACTTCAGTTGCGAGTGTGCGCTTTGTGTCGTCGGTTCCTCCCTTTTGTCCTTGTTCCCATAGTGCGCCTATTTGCTTTAAGATATGAGCATGCCCAAAGAACGCCAACGGAACGCGATCGTGCAAGTGCTCCGGCTTCGCATCGCCTCATGGTCCCCTTTAGCGGGAAATTGTGTAATTTTTCTTAACGCGTAGCGCTGGCCAACATGCGGACGGTATGGCGGCGATGGCAGTGTGCCTGTGCGGCGTCTTGACGTGGGCGCTGAGGGGGATCGTCGCGCCGGGCGACAGCAGCGTGGCTCATGGCTTGCGCCTGAGGCTGGGGTGGTTCGAGAATTCCCAACGCTTGCTGGACTTCATGAAGAACGTCTAATAATAATAATAATATCTGGGGTTTAACGTCCCAAAACCAAGATATGATTATGAGAGACGCCGTAGTGGAGGGCTCCGGAAATTTTGACCACCTGGGGTTCTTTAACGTGCGCCTAAATCTAAGTACACGGGCCTCAAACATTTTCGCCTCCATCGACCATGAAGAACGTCGGTAATCGAGTTTAGTTGAGGCTGTGAATCCGGAAACATCTTACGCAGCTCTTCACACACTACCGCTCAGATGGTCTCGCGCAGGTTCTCAGTGCTGAGGGCTTGAGCTTCGGCGTAGTTGGTTCCCGGAGAGTGGCGGTTGTACTGCCTTGTCCGCATCTCAAGTGCCTTTTCTATTGTCAGGAATTCATTGACAGACTTCGGCGGATTGCGAACAAGTCCCGCAAACAGCTCTTGCTTAGCACCTCGCATTAGGAACTGAAGCTTCTTCTCCTCAGATATGGCGGGGTCAGTGCGACGGAACAGGCCGGTCGTTTCATCGGTGTACATTCCGACGTTCCTTTTTAGGAGATGTAGACGGCTTTCCAGCAGGGTTTCGGCCCTTTCCTTACGCACGACACTTGCTAATTCCAAGGAATTAGGCACGAAATAGATTTCAGGTCGTCAGAGTGGCCTCTCTGTTCTCGAACCAGGTCATGGCGCTATTTAGAAGGGCGAAGTACACGTGGCGAAGTTTGTCGTCACAGTCCCTGTTGTTGAATTGGGCAACTCGGTCGTATTTTTGCAACCAGCTCTCTGGGTCTTCACGTGGCGAAATGCGGACAGTCGGCGGTTCTCTGCACTAATTCACGACGACTCTTTGAGGTGACACAGCAGCCGTCATGGTACCTGTCGTTTTCGTCGTCGCGGTCTTGGTCTTGTTAGCAAGGGTGTCCGTATTCTGGTGGGAGACCTTGCTGCACGAAGCTGGCTCGCTGGTTGGCGTATATGTCCCCTTGACGATGTGGGCTTGGCTCACGGTAGCAGGGGGCTTTCGTTATATGGACTGGAGAGCACCTCCACCAGGTGTCATGGTTTCGTGACGTTGACAAAGGCAGCAGTCAGTGTGTCGAAGATGAAACTCCTTGTTTGGCCGAACTTGTGGTCGGAAAACGAAAAGCCACACCGCAAGCAATGCACACTGTGCGCTTACAGCAGCGAGCACAGCGTCGTCCATCGATAATCTGATCTGAATAAGGCGCTTCGGTATTTATACATGCGGCATTGAAGGCTTTAGAGTTATCGCTGCCGCTTGATAATGTTCTCGCAAAACTTGACTGTTCGCGTCCTGCGCGTAATCTTGACAGAATGATCTCAGGCACTTGTGGAGCTTCACGAACATTGCGGCACGGTCTGTTCCCAGCGTTGCTAACAGCTTTTGTGGGTGAAACTCGAATACATAAAAATTAAACAAGTAGCGGGCGTGGCAATATGACGCATTCAACGCTCACGAAAAAACGCTGAGTTAGTTTACATATTTACATAGAAAGCCCTCAATGAATCCCGCATTGCTAGCAACGTTTTTTTTTTCTTGCGTGCATGTGTCTCTGGGATGAACCAACTAGGAGCAGCACAAAGACGCCTGATATTTTGTAAGTATACATGCAACATTCTGTGTATAAGCGTGAAAAGTTTTGCAAACAAGGACAGCATTTAAAAACTTGCCCAAGTATTGTACAACTTACCATTATGGAGTGTAAATGTAAACTCTGGAGAATGCTCTTTGGCCTTTACGTGGAACGGTATAATTTCTCTACAATAAAAAAGGAAAAGCACCAAAACCATGACTCACGTTACTAGATGTGCTGCGGCGAGCATAATACCTTACCTTTAAATCACACGATTGCACAAAATAGCAAAACAACAGAAGACTGTCAATGTTGTTTCTTCCTTGCTAACAATGTTTCCCTATGGGAGCCCAAACGACAGTTCTTCATAGCAAAGAAAAATACCTTAGCAAGAGTCAGTTCTTGCTTTCGCCATCATCTTTCCGGCGCAGATTGCTTCATAATTTCAAATACCTCATTGCGCAGTCTCATTCATCAGCAACACGATATAAAAATATCATTCCCGGCATTTTTAATGGTTCTTTTTGGAACTTTCCTATTCCGCAGCTTTTATAGCAGTGAACGGATGAGTCTTGGGGTCACTTGATGATCTTGAACTCAGGCCCGTAGCCATGGGGGGGGGGGGGGGGGCTAGGGGTCCGCACCCCCCCCCAAACTTCGGTGAAGGTGTTTTTACCAAAAACAAATAATAAAAATAGGTGTTTTTCTCAAATAGGCAAGGTTTTCAGCAAGTGCCCCCCCCCCCTCCCGAAAAATATTCCTGGCTACGGGCCTGCTTGAACTATATGCATCGTGTGATTTTTGTTTCAAAGTACTAAAAAAAGCCATCTGAAAGGTGCTTTACATCGACAACGTTGAACAGTGCCATACTACAGAGGCTTCGACAACTACTGTGTGTTCTTACCCAAAAATTAGACAAATGTAAACTTAGGAAGACTAACATATCGCAATGTGCATAAAGGTTGGTGATGCACTATTAAGTTTTCAAGCTTATACAAGTGCACTGAACCGGCTCAGCACGGCGAAATAGATAAATTGCCATTCTGCACAGCGTATTTGCCGACGCCCGTAAAGGCAGGTTTATGTGAGTTTTAATGTGAGCCTTCCGAAACTCTTTTTACGGCGTTCTAGCGATATTACATGCCCAGCGTCTTTTTAAAAGGGCGCTGCAACACTTTTCCAAACAATCATTTAATGGCTTCATTAAAAGATTTTACTGCCTCACGAATGGACCGCCACATATTTTTTTTAGGATCCGTCAAGTACGAGCCGCTGTTTATTTTTATTGTCGTTCCGCTTTAATTTGTCGTTTCGTGAGCACGAGAGGACATGTTTACAGCCTAGAAATTGCGGCGGTGCAGGATGTGCTTTTGCAGCCCTAGCGCGCTGAAAAATGCAAAAATAAGGATAAAAATAAACACATAAATAAAGAAAAATAAACAGTTCAGTACGCTTCAGAATGGTTGAAATCGCTACAGCGCATCATCTATGAAGACCGTCAGTCGTGTCGTCCACTGCCCGGCAATCCTCTGCTGAGCAGCCTATCTGAACGTGCATGCGTTTTTGTACTCCCCTGCGATTTATGGCTCAGTTGCACAGCTCCAACTTAGTGTCTAGCGCTATCTGAACAAGCGCAAGAAAAAGATTAGCCATAAGCGGAACTTTCTGAGCATAAAAGATTCGAATGACGCCTTGTTCATGAGATTTATGCCAGAAGAAACTCTCTCCGTCTTGGAAACTGCTTGAGCCTCTTCAAACAGATCGGCGTAAAATGTGCAGATGCGTCTGTGTCTGTCAAAAATTTTGTTGCTGATAAAATGCTGCTGAGGAGCTAAACTTAGTCATTCACTCAACAGAAAGTTCTCTTCTGAAGATGGTGGTGAAGGGGAAACGTCATTTTCGGACGTCCTACACCAGGCGCTAGAAGGCGGAGATCGCGGGTGCCGTCTCCACGACACCTTCTGCGTGGGCCCACTGCAGTCTTCCTTCAATGCCTTTCTCACGTCATGTATGTATCAGGGCTAAATAAACTTATGCATGCGAAAACCCGACTCGAGTGTGCATCTAGGCGAACTTTGTCCCATAATTGATTTCGCCAGGAATAGCACTACGATGAGTGCAAACACGCATTTGTACATATTTGAACTTTAAAGCAGCTCTTCGTCTTTTTTCTGTCAATTTTATGTTTCGTGAACACGACAGAACATATTTAGGACCCAAAACCCATGACAATGGCAACTATAGCTACATGCTCGCTCATTTAAGTGGTTGCCGTGAACGTCAATTTCTACAACTTGGTGGCTTTGTAGCTCCGATATCACAGAAATAATGCAACATGTTTTTGCAGATTATGTTAGCGCACAAACTGGGCTTCAATTCTAGAGATCTTAAAGAAAATCGAAGATGGGTTCTTTTTCATTAGATTTCAAAGTATTGCATTTTTAGAGACATGCCTTCACCTATGCATTTTTGGTTTTTGTTTGACATCAATCTCGACAACAATATTTAACACAATCGTTAAGCTAATGTGTGGCAACACTTTGGGAGATTTTGGAAATTCTGAGTGCTACAGAAGCGAAACAAGAAAGAACCTGAAACTAGAGCTGTATTGAGCAATGTGCCGTATTTGTAGTTTTTTTTTTCATAACAAAATGCAACGAAATTGCAAGATAACAACATTTTGTAAACACGTTACTCATTGTATGGCAAGAAAATTTTTGAGACTGACAGCTAAAGCAGTTATTGTGTAGGACCTCGTCAAAATCCCATTTTCGCGCAATGCGTAAGAAGAGGTTCTGCTGAGTGGAGACTTCCGAATTTTCTTTTACTAAGGCAATTTCTTTTCGAAATATTAAGAATGGTTTCATGTCCATGAGAACTCGAGCAGGAAAATATATTTTTTTCATCGAAATTAAAGGGGGTCCACGGACATGCAGCTGCGTTCTTATCTGAACACATTCTCTAGAAAGAAGTGGGAACGATTTGTAGCTGACGGAAAAATGAATCGTAGATTTCAGGCCGCGTGCTGCGGCATAATGTTTGGCTCGCGTGTTCTCAGATGCCTCAGATACCGATCGGCAGTGTTTTCTGATTATGCTGAAAAAGTATGGCTGGGCCCCTGTAAAACCGCCACATAGAGCGCATTACCTCGGTGTTTGTGACCCGGACAAAAGACCACACTTGTAGCTATATTTGAAGTATTGTACTCTGTTGCACCAGTGAGAAACTCTACATACTTGCACAACAATTCGGAAAGCTAAGGCAGCTGGATTACTGGTGCACTGAGCAGACCGCCCGTTGCAGAGTGGACGCGCCAGCCGCGCTTGTGTCTCTAGTGTTCCGTCAAAAGTTTATTATATCTCGTTCTCTCTCCTCCTAGCACTCTTAAATGATATTTCAAGTGAGCCTTGTGAGCCATGTCATCAGAACATGGCTTGCCCAATCTTGCAGTCAATGCAGGCACTGTCTTACCCTATAATATGAAGAGGTCTATGGTACATTTCAGAATAGGATGAATGCGCGCGTTTATGATCACCATGGACAACCAGAATAAATGTATTCTTTCCTCGAATGCGTCAAAGTATTTGGCATCCGGTTATAAATGGTTGCTAGAATCGGTGACCCACCTGTTTTGTAAAGATATATCTCCGATTCAATAATTAACCTTGAGCATTTTTGCTTTTATGGGCGATCGTTGCAGTGAGTAGTTCCGCTCATAAAATTACAGCTTCAGTAGATGTACAAGAAGACAATTCATGTGCGTGAGTACAAATTATTGCTGCAGTAAAGAAGCATACATAACGTAGTTCAAACTTCGAACTTTGCTATATAAGGGCGGTTAAGTTTATATGCAGTGTATGTATCACTTGTTTGAAAACGAAACATGAAACTCTTAGTTGCAAACAATGCTTCTCTTCAAGCATTTAACCCTGATGTTTTGCAAGCACTTTGTACTAAGCATGAACGCACCCTATCGATGGAAAAGCCAGGTCATATGTTGCTGTACGCGCGTCGCGGTCAATTTCCGTTCGCTTCGCCGACCAGCACTGTAGTACACTGTCGTGCCTGGCATCCAGAATAGCCACAGCGTAGGGAAAGCTTTCCATGACCTGTAAGCGCAAAATACTTGAGTATTTTCAATATTTGCATTTCCTCAGCGTTCAATGACTGTGTGAGACGTCCCGCAATATAGCAATGCACAAACTGAACCCAAATATTATGAAGTACTTTAATATAACCATGATTTGGCACACTCACCTGCATAGGTCGGCAAACTCACTCATGAGTCGACTCACTCAGACTCACTCAGACTCATATCGAGACGTGAGTCTGAGTCTGAGTGAGTCCGAGTGAGTAAAAGTTTTATGGGTCTGAGTCCGAGTGAGTTCGGTTGGGAAAAATTTTGGTGAGTCTGAGTCCGAGTGAGTCCGGTTGAAGAAAATTTTGGTGAGTCTGAGTCCGAGTGAGCCCTAAGGGCAAAATATATTGCATGAGTGAGTCTGAGTGAGCTCCACATTTTTTGCCGACCTATGGTCCTGTCTACTCAACTTCAGCATTACTATCAGTCTTACGTTGGCTCACGTTTATACTCACGTGTAGTCCCGCATACTTGAACGCGCTACCGTTCATACGTCAGCTCAATATTTATTGATCAGAGGCGTGAGATGAGGAGGGAGAGGGGGATGAGGTGCCTTGAGCTCCCCCCGCAAACTTTTTCACAGGAAGTTACTGATAAAAATATCTCGTGCGAGTCATCTCTTTCAATAAAAAGGTCCTTATTGAACTACAAACTCAGATAACTCGTATTTGAAGGTACGAGATCAAAAGGGGCTAAGTAGCGCACCGATATGCGAGATATTGGCGTTGAAGAGCATTGACATTATGGTAGAAAAGGCTAATTATAGGCTAGTGGACTCATGAGTCGACTCACTCAGACTCACTCAGACTCAGATCGAGCTGTGAGTCTGAGTCTGAGTGAGTTCGAGTGAATTATATTTTGGTGAGGTCTGAGTCCGAGTGAGTCCGGTTGAGAAAAATTATAGTGAGTCTGAGTCCGAGTGAGTCCGAATGAGGAAAAGTTTGGTGAGTCTGAGTCCGAGTGAGTCCTAAGGGTAAGATATGTTTCGTGAGTGAGTCTGAGTGAGCTCCACATTTTTTTGCCGACCTATGCTCACCAGTATCATTTCGTGGTTTGTCCAATATAATTATTGCGAACTCCTAAAAAGCCTTCGAGGGCTTTAATAAACAAGAAATCTTCGTAGTTCGCTCAATAGGAATTTATGTATTTCGGCCACGTAAAAACAGCATAAGGCAGTTTGACAACAACCAGGTCGTGCTGCGAGTATAATTCTTCCTGTTTCGATGGCTTTGAATGTGAAAGTTCGACTGATAGCACACCGTGTTTTGACACTTTTTTTCATTTTTAACAACTTAAAGAACATGTGAGGCAGTAATTGCAGTGCATATAATGGCCAAACCCAGCAGTTGGTTACCCTCCCCCCCCCCAAAAAAAAAAAAATCGCGAGCACTTGCCCAGTAGGAAAAAAAGGGGCAAGTAAGGCTTGACGTGTCCGTGCCTTAGGTACTAGTTTCTATCTATCTATCTACCTTTCTATCTATCGCATTGCGCAACGCTCGCTTCTAACTATTTCTTTTCTCCCTGCCGAAAACTGGACCGTCATCCATGGGCTCAGCAGCGCAACACTTAAATTGCTACAGGCAGCAAACGATGGTCATGCGTTCATATCCAGGCAACAGTGATCTTCGGCAACGTGAAATCACAAGTGACCTTGATAACCTCGACAAAAGACCAGCTTGCCTTATCAGAGACGGCTGATCACCCACAAACCCACGATCAAGCGAGCATCAATTACAGGAAAACGGCGTATACAAATACGGATGCGACTGGCGCACCTTCAATGGCCGGATTTCTTTGGTGTTGTGCACGACGTTTTTCTTTTTTTTTAACATGAAAGTGTTTTATGCCGGCGTCCTCAAAGACTTCAGTGACCTATTTCCGTCACGGAAATGCACACAATCAGATGGCAAAGAAAAATAAAGGAAACAGGGCCACCCGCGCGAGTCGAACCCACGATCTCTCAGTCCACGACAACAGAGGCCGGGTACGCTATCCACTGCGCCACGGTCACACACTCCGGAGGCTTTACAAACGCGCCTTTTGTATCTCACACTTTTCTCTCACAGTGCTCGGTCACCATCTGGGAGCGGTAAAATGAAGTAATGCATTATGACCATGGCTTCCGCGATTACCTCCTGCAATGCGTCGTTTCTTCGCGCCCGTCCCATTCTGCGCGTTTCCAATAGAAGTGCAATTTCGTCAACGCCTTAACATACCACGAGGCGGCGACCTTAGCCCAAGCCTCGGCCTTGCTCATCGCATCCATCCACATAAAATATAGCTCTGCGACGCGCACCTGCCTCGTTTGACTGTAACACCGCGCTCCACGCTTTTCGCGCACCCATAGAAAAAACGCGGCTGGGCCTGAGGGTAGACACGACGCGCTTCTAGCCCAGCCGTGGTGTTCTTCTAGCCCAGCCGTGGTGTTCAATAACTCTTTAAAGGAGTCATGAACCACTTTTCCTAGTAATAATCTAATGACCTCAGTAGCGGAGTTTAATGCCTCCCGAATCGATTGCCGCAAAAATTTCTCGAATCCGTCGAGAATGAGCGGAGTTACAGGGGTTTGGCGCACGCTCTCAGCGCTTTCTCTCTCTTCTCGTCCCGACGAGCGCACTGGAAGCTACACAGGGAGGGATGGCATGGGAGAAAGAAGTTACGTCAGCGCGCGTCATGAAACGCGATCGCTCTCCCGCTGTGATTCGCGTGCGCGACCGTGTAAATTTAGCAGATTGAGGAGTGTGGCGCCGGCAAGTGGCGGCACTCCGTGGCAAGAAGCGCATCTGATCCGAACGCCGCTCTCGATTTATGTCGGCTATCGGCCAATGAGGATGCTATGTCCTTTTCCACGCGGAGAAGCAGATCCGTGAAGTCAACCGGCAGACGCCTCGCCCACCGAAGAGAGTGAGAACTGTCCTCTGTTTGAAAAGAGGGCGCCTGAGAAAACAGCAACTTCGCAGGCTTTACGCGGTGCGCACGACTGCAATATTTGGGCTGAGTAGTTCATAGCCGGGTCAGCTTTCCGCAGGATGTGTTTTTTCAACAAGCCCAAGGGGTGCTTCATGGTCCCTTAATATGCGAAGGGGTGGCGAACTCAGCTTCAATTCTGCGTCTAAACAGCAACGCTCTTCTGGCTTTCACACCGCTTTCTCTGAAGACGCTCTCACAGTTAACTACTGCAGCGACCACAAAGGTTTGTTTAATCATTGATCATGGACCTTAGTCGTCGGGATGAAGATGTGCCACCAAGCGTCAACGTGAATGCATCCACGTTAAACTGTACTATCGCTGCAGAACACCAATATTATTTTTGCAAGCTCTCTTATATCCATGTACAGTAACCATTCAACTACTTCTGTAACGACACGTTTTACTTTCGTGTTATACCGATTCCTATGACGGAGGGATCAACCATGTTTGTTCTTGTTTTGTTTTTTTGTCTCACGTACAACGCCAATGACAGTTGCGAGGCAATACAAGCCTCGCTCGAAAAGTTCTCAACAGCAAGTGAGCTCACGGCGATTATAAAAGGATTCGCGAACATACAGGCACGAAGAGGTGCAGTTCCTTCGTATCAATGGCACTTCGTCATTGCGGATCCAGTACATATACGTATGCAGTAAATGGACGTTAATGCGAATACTGCTATTTTCGCAAATTCTGAATTTACCTTGAAGCTCTCTGCGACAAGGTGGGTCAGCCTTCGCGGACCTCCAGGATCTCTTAGTTTTCCAAAGACAGCGGAACAGCAAATCAGAACTAGCGTGCACGCTGGAACTCCGGTCATCTCACTGGCTTACGTACCTTATATGCATTGCGAAATCAGTCGGCCTTTTATAAGTACCACACACCGGGCGTTCTGCAAACGAAGTAAAAAAAATTATTATTACAGAATCATATCTTTGTACTCTTGATTGATTATTCCTGGCTTATATCAGTTGCTTTGGACTCAATTACTATAACTGACAGTATCTGCAGCAGCGTCGTTTGAGCATTGCTCCTACTCATTGCAAAAAGTCATGAAATTAAAGAATGTGCTTGTATGGAAGAGCTGCAGCTTGCCTGCAGAAGGCAAGCGTACATTGTTTTTCTTAGTTTCTTTTTTTTACACGGATGTAATTATTTCCGTACGATTAATAAATCCATGCGAGCCTGGGACAGCATCAATTCTTCATTGAAGTGACTTTTGGAAAAAAGAAACAAGTGTTTAGAAGTGTGCAGGATATCAATTGATGTGTCGTATTACACGAAACACCTGTATACACTTCCTGAAGTTGCATGTACTACCGTCGTGCTCACGGGTGTAATTTGTGTACACGGTTTAAGCGAGAAAAAGATCGCACTCTTGGCACGTCATGTTGCATTCTTTCACGGCTGCTGTTTGCCCGAAAAATTATTTCCCAGGTCCCCGATTCGCGCTACAAATAGTGAGAGGCCTGCAGCGATGCACGCAAGCAGCATCAAAATGAGAATATCGACTTGTTCAGCCGAAAACGACTACAGAAGGTGACACGACAACAGAAGGTGAGGGGTATGATCGTCACTACAAAATAAACAGGATCCACTTCATCTCTGTCAAGCTTGTGGGCCACACTCGGAGACAAAAAATAAAACGATCCTTTGTACAATCAAAGCAACCGACTCGTTTGTTCACTTTTTATCTCTGTCAAGTTGTCTGAAATGTCGAAGTAAACAACCTGCCGAATAAATCAATCTAGCTCCAATAACAGCGCAAAAAGTAATTTGTTGCCCTCCTGCGCCAAGTTCGCCAATGCTGCGCCAAGAGGCTGCAATTACGGCATCACCGTGCGAAGCTATAAACTTTGGCTGTGCTCGCAACTCTGCTTGTCAAGCTGATAATGCTCTCACATAGCCACCTGACTGAAATCTGGCAGATCCCATGCTTTGTGGAAATCGATTTCATGCGGAACATTCGGCCAGAAGCTGCATATGTTATATTTTGGGGCTATTTATAGCCTAGCGTTACGAGGCAGGGCTAGGCGAAGGTACCTCGAAATTTTATCGCGATAGGATGCACGAACCTCAGCGAATAAGTATTTGAGATGAAGTTATAATATACTAATGCAGTTATTGTATCCGATATATAATAATTTGCAATCATATCCTAAGATAGCTAGACACATTCAAGAATTCGTTTTTATAGATCTTTATAATGTAGCAGCAACGCCAATGCACGAAATGTTCGCTAGAAAATTTCTTAACTGCAACCAACTTCTATCATTTGAATGAAATGTCTCTTACAGCATCTCAAAAGTTTTGTATTTCTCGCTCAAAGTACATCAGTTTCATTCCGAAACAACTTATCGAGGTTGATTTAACCGCTTACCATGACAGCTCTTTATACACTGCGCTTTCAGCGGTTCTTACTCGTCGCTTTTGTAATTGACGGGAGTTGCTGCTCTGCTTGCCGAACAGCCTGCGATTGCCGTGTAATTTGTAATTACAATAGCTACAGTTAGAAGCATCCTCACAATGGCACGAATACAGCTGTGGAGTGTTACCTCGTCCATAAAGTATTACGTTTACGCAATAGCTGAACACTGGACTTGTGTGCAGAAGCAACAGCGCTGGCAGCGACATTATTGTGGCGCATCGTGTATAGGTAAAGGATATAAAACTGCAACGACCTTTCATATTCCACTTCTGCGCTGACATAAAGCGTTCGTTAGCGACCTAATCCCTAACGTGTGGTCTTTCAACAATTTGCCTTTTCCAGAGGACATGAGGAGCCGATAAACCTCTCAGACGTATTGTAGAGCTGCATACAGCGTCGAAGGACACATCCGTTATTCATGCTATGTCCACTTAAGGCGGCGATTACCTGGTGATTAGTAGCAGTAAAAAAAATCTAGCAGACCTAAAAAAAGGTAAGCAAATATTTATAAGTAAACTAGAAAGTCGGTTTCGAATCAAACAATCACAGCGAATAAGTATAGAAACACGATGCAGGCGGCACACCTAAACGCAATTAAGCATGAAGAACAGTCAATTTGCTTGTGAACCTAAGACAATAAAAAATTCAGGGCCTACGAAAAATAGAGAAAACAGCTCCTTGGAACGCTATTGTCACAACGGGAGCACCTGGTATAACAACGTTGCTCGAGTCCCCTTACTTTAATATGGCTCCCCCTAATTTCTATTATTTCAGTGCAAACCCAGCTTCGCTATTTTACTAAGTAGTAAGCAGAACTTTTGTTACTGCATATTCGAGGCACAGCCGGATTATTGAATACGAAGCATTTCTTAGCGAACTCAACGCATGTTGAGCGTTTCTACCTACGTATCTGTTTGTCTATTGACCTATCCATCTAGCCGCCTACGTCTGCGTGCTCTCGTGATCTCCTCTTTATATTGGTGTTTACCAAAATTGACATGGGAGGGTAAGAGGATTTGACGAATATGACTGTCTGGTCATGACATGAATAACGTGAAACTCCTGTCGCGTACGTCTTCAAACCCTTTCCTCGAAACACGTGTCGCACATATCCGTTTACCACGGGCCGCGGTGTACGGGTATTTGCCACAGGTGACTGACAGCTTATATCTACCCAGGAACGGAGAGAACAGACATTGGTAATTTAAATACGAGAGCGTTAAGAAAAGCCGACATCGGCAGCGTTGACCCGACGAATTCAAAGAATAAAAACTAGGATTCCAACAGTAATCGAACCCAAGCATTCTGCGTGGTAGTCACGTATTCTACCACAGAACCACGCCAGGTCTAGCAAATGCTTTGGAAAAAGACCCTATGCAGGCGTAATGTCTGTGCAACGTCAGTTGTGGTTGCAGTGCTGGCTATCTAACTTTATAACAAAGCAATAAACATTACGTTTGTTCTGCTATGATAGAGGCATCATGCCGGGTTAACTCAGTTGTGATTCCAGTGTTGGCTCAGCTTTTATAGAAGTCTATTAAACATTACATTTGTATCCCTATGATTCAGCAAGCTATATTCCAGCGTCGCTCGACCCCGGAGGAATACGCTAAGGACAGTTACGTATGATATTCACATCATCGCACCGTGAAGTGCATTTTATTTAGGTAATGACGTATGCGCTATAATGTGAGTGCTGACGTTACGTCAGACCGTAAGTTACCCTTTAAACGCCAGTATTTTTCGACGCGTCCAGTAAGCTCACGATGTACACACAACTACTACACTTACAAGAACACGTCGATCCAAGTCGTAACGCTTGGCTCCAAACCAAAAATACAGCATAGAACTACTCGCTGACTGCTTCGCATGAAACCAATTCCCACAAGGCGTGGGATCTGCCGAATTTGTATATATTAGTCCTCAACCTCGTCTTCACATAAAGTTGAATTCATGTAAATTGTAAATATGTAACCAGCAGTAGGAATGACCAGATAGTTCAAAATAAAAATTAAGCAGAGAGCTTATTTTGGCAGAACCTTCAAAAAAACATAGTACGTTGAACAGGCCGGAAAAGCAATACAGAGACCTTGGTAATGTATGTGATGCAAAATAAGGACAGCGAAGAAAGCAGTTGGGCTCAGATCTAAATCGTGATGTGAAAAAGTATTCCAATGAAGATAGCAGGGAAAATAAAGATGCAGAGGGCCACATGCCTTCTGTAAGGTGAATGCTTGTTCTATTACATCTAGCATCAGTACCGGTAGTTCTATAGTTTTTAGAAACTTATTTGCATATATCGCGCATAAGTCAAACTTACACCCGCAAGACCTTTGAAATCGCCGATGTGTGAAAGCCATGAGACGCAACGCAACCCCATTCTTGCAGTCTTCTGATTCGTAACGGGGCACCTCGATCGAGGCCACAATGCTTGAGCCCGTGTACTTAGATTTAGGTGCGCGTTAAAGAACCAAAGATGGTTAAAATTTCCGGAGCCCTCCACTACGGCGCCCCTCATAATCATATCGTGGTTTTGGGACATAAAAGCCCCAAAATTATTATTATATTACCACGCGAAAGAAACTTCAATAACTACGTCATAGCGGCATCAGAATTTTGCGCTATAAACGCCGCACGCATCGGAGTACGCGACACAGGTCAGTAGCTGTGAGCAAGTGTCATGACGCTGATACAACTAAAAAGAAAGAAATCAAGAAAATATTAGGTTGGCGGGGCGTAGACATTCGCGCGCTTGTTTTTGCCGAGACGGCGTGAGCGCTGCCGCGTGTCTATGCTCCAACAATAAATATGCGTAGACTGGAGCACTGCACGGGCACGGGCCTACCCGAAAACCCGAGCCCGGCCCGGCCGGGTAATGTAGTTTCCGCAGCCGGCCCGGGCCGGGCTCAGGCCTGGAGATCCGAGCTTCGGGTCGGGCCCGGGTTTGAGGTGGCGGGCTCGGGTCGGGCCGGGCTTGGACTATGCTCAATTCTTAAAGGGACACTAAAGTGAATCAATGACTGATATAGTGTACTGCGAGAACTCGAACGTTAGATATTGTCATCATAGGTTTATTATTAGATTATCATGAAAACTGCGCGAAAAACGTGGACGAAGGGAGACAAAAACAGCACAAGCGCATACTAACAACTGAAACTTTTAATGAAAACAAGAATATGAAGGAAGAAAACCACAAGAACCATGCGCACGTACTCAACACCCGAAAACTCTTACATTTGCGCATCAAGATAAGCAATCTCTGCTTTGTGTAATGGCAATCAGGGCTTGGCGACACAACTATCTCCAGCTTTTAAAATAAAATAAGCTTCAACAATCTCACGAGTCGTACGTTCTTTGTGCCGCGCAATGACTCTGGTCTCTCGGAAATCTGGGCTGCAATTACACTCACGACAATGCAATGACAAGTTAGTAGATGGTTGACCTTTCATAGATAATCGGTGATCATTCAACCTTTTGTTCAGACAACGGCCGGTCGGACCGATATAGTTGCTCCCACAAGAAAGGGGAACAGAGTATACTACTCCCTTACTACAGTCTGATAGGGCGTTTCTGTGTTTGACTTTACACTCGAACCACTTCTGTGCAGTGCCCTCCATCTTTCTTTCAACAGCCCCACATATTTTGTTCAACTTATTCCTGGATGAAAATACGGCGTGAATACCGTACTTCGCGCCCACCTACTTCAGGTGGTGCGAGACACCATGCAGGTAGGGAATGCTGACGAGCGCCTTCTTATCGGGTTCTCTCGCAACACATGCCGAACCTTTCAACTCATGTTTCAGGCTGCGGAGGATCCTTTCGCATAGGCGAGCCAAAAAGGCTGCAGGAAAGCGTGCCTCCTGAAGTCACCTCAGCTGCTTAGTGAAGCTTTCTGCAAGAAAGTGTGGGCAGGTTTTCTTTAACGCCGCGGTCAAACAGGAAATAGCTACACCATTTTTGACTAGCTTGGCATGACTAGACCTAAAATCGAAAATTGGCTTTACAGAACGTGGTGAGTAAAGCCAGCAAACATGTGAACCACCAAACCGAATAACCAAATCTATAAACTGTATGGTGCTTTCCTTCGGAACTTAAGACCGACCCTTTTTCCAGCCCCTTTTTCTCTGAACAGTTTCAGAACATCCACTCTGGCACTAACACATCTGCATGAATACACAAGGACAAGATAACCATCAACATACCTAAACGCTCTTACCGCAATGTCCTGTAGGTCTGGTTCGATTTCTCTGTCAACTCTGCTCAGATAGATTTCGCTTAGTACAGGGGCAACGCTTCAACCAATACACACGCCAGACTTCAGTGTATAAACGTCTTCAGCCCAGCCAATCACAGTAGACCGTAGATACAGTCCCAACAAGTGCAAAAAAGCCCCGACGGAAATACCACAATTGTCCTGAAACACTTGCTCATCATTATCTTTCACAATACAATCATGCACATAGGAAATCAGTCTTTCATGCGGCAGCGAATAAAGTAAGTCTTCAACCTCCACGCTAAAACCAGAAAGACAAGCGCTGGCTTCACTCTCCAGAAATTGGATCACTTGAGATGAATTCTTCCCACGGTACGGATCCACTATCCGCAGGGACGACAGGTGTCTATGCAGAAACGCTGAGACGTGATGCTGCCAAGTCCCACGTTCGCTCATGATTATACGGAATGGAACACCAATCTTATTAATCTTTGCGGTAAAGAACAGGTGAAGCAATAAACACTTCTCATTCTTCACAGAAGCAGAAAGTTTGTGTACATTCAACTCGTTCAGCAGACTCAGCGCTTTCTTCTTAATTCGGCTGGTTTCCCATTCACCTTTTTTAGATTCTTCTCAACTTCCAGCTTCGCTTTTCCAAAAATGTTCCTTCTGGCATCACAACAAAGGATCCTTCTTTATCCGCTACTGAAGGTCTGATTCCCCTCGCAACCAAGTCATTCACCAAGGGAGCCATTCATCGTCGTGACTGAGCCCTCTCCAGCTTTGAAGCCAAAACACCAGCGGTCTCACCGACACAGAATAGAAAATTAGCATGCACGCTCTCGTTCGTCCTCGTTCGCTCTATCGGTTACGCCGACGCCAGCTAACAACGGCGACGCCACGCTCTCAACGCAGGAATGGGCGCCTAAGAGCTGCGCTCTAAAATGGGAAGACGACAGTCATGTACGGGCCGGGGGCCGCTAGCGAGAGGTCCGCGGGCCACGTGTTTGAGGACCCTGTGCTATATAGCGCGAGAACTACATGATACTGCAGCAACAGCATTGGAATGTGCAACGATAGCATAGGTTTAATTAAACAAGACGTGGGGCAAAGAATATTCGCTCGATGAAATATCTGGCTTGAAAAACGACAATTACGAATTCCGTGCCGGGTGTTGTTCTCTTACGTCGAGCAATATGCATTCAATGAGCAAGCGTCGAGAGCTTATTCGCGCCTTTAAACTGGAACGAACCCTAAAAATGGATCTAAATCGCTTCGTCCACCTTCTTCCAGTCGTACCCGCGTAGTCCAATGGCTACCTTCTACCGCTACAGCATCGTTAGGAGGTCATACACCATTTTAATATAAAAAAAGCACGATGCAAACCATACATGACATACACTGCTGAAACCTGCAAGGAGAAGCCGTCAAAGAGGAGTCTTTTTTTAGATGATATTGAAGAGTGGCACGTCGTCCGGGAACGAGATAAATCAAAGGATGAGCTGGACAGCTATGTTCAGTTTAGCATGTATGTTAATTTCGGATGTCCAAAAAGGCATCCTAACTTTGTTTCAGTGGTAGAAGTTAAGAACAACGACTGCCCACGCCTTCACAATTCGCAAAGTAGACGTTGTGCGCCCCTGCAGCTAGCACAAGAAGTGCAAAAAACTTTGGCGCGGCAGGATATGTTTTGCAACAGCGCATGGAGTGTTTAGAGCCGGAATCTCTTGATAATTTGACTTTTCGCGCAATAACATGTGAAAAAATAAACTACAAACTATACCACAAAAACCGTATGGACTATACACTAGCAGTGGTGTAATGTATGACAAGAATGCTATGACAAATAGTTTTTTTTTTGTTCCCTTCGGCTGCGTATACGTATTTTTAAAAAGTATACGTGGTGCACGCTGTTCGTTATAATTTTTTCTAGGTTAGCGCATCTACAACAAAGGTCACAATTACGACTTTTTTGCTGTATTTCCCTTGCTGTGGCAAAGTTCTGCTATGCTGAAGACAGGTGCTACAAACCCAGAAGGGTGCACGATTGGCTTTGTTGTTAGAGCATGCTTTAAAATTTAATACACAGCGCAATCAAAGCAAAGTGACTAGAGCATTCTGTTCTCTGTCCCTTCTGTTTTTATTACTCTCTCTATTGAAACTGAACACAGCCTGCAAATTGCTTTCCTCGCAACAGTCTCTCCTACAAGACACCTTGATGATCCCCATTGTATTTGCAAAAAAATGTAGGTACAGTAAACCGCTGCCGAACAAACGTTCATCGTATCCAGTATATCCGCTCAACTATTTCCACCTTGAGCCCCATTTTACAAGAAATTACCGTAGGTTATGTATAATTTTCAGCCACGCATGCGCCAACAAAGCGTAGGTGTTTGCCACTTAAAACGCCTTGCTGTCGATTCCATGTTCGGGCAACACCACCTAGATTTATTGGCTCGGACTCTTGTCGGGCCGATAGGCCGGGTAGATGTAATTTTTTCTCGGGTTAGGGCCGCGCCCGGGTCTCGCTTTAAGTCACCGGGCCGGGTCCGGGCGGGTAAACTTGATTGAGATTCGGGCCCGGGCCGAGAATCAGGGCCCGTGCAGTGCTCTAGCGCAGACCTCAGAGCCTGCCCTCGCAGAAGGACTCTGGCGGAAAGATAAAATAATGTCATTGCCTTCAGTTTTAACCAAGTGGCTTGTGTGGCAGTTGTATCAGCTGGATGCACGTCTTTAGATTTGCCCCAGTGTAGCGGGAAGAGAGGCCGACAGTGAACACAGATGATATTTACAAAGCACAAAGAAATATAAGGGAAGATAGTCCAAGGTATGCAAAACAAAGACGAAGGAAGCACACACAGCTATAAAGTGCAACTCGTCTAGGGAGGATATGTTATAAAGCAGGCTTTCAACGTCCGGCATGAAAAGGGACGGGCGCCATAGGGTACGGGCTGACGTGTGGGTGGCAACGGTACAAAATGCACTGGCACTACACTGGTGATGACAGCAGACGACACCGGACACGGTGGAGGGCTATGACCGGACGCCCATTCAGCGTTCGCCAGCCAAAGCTCAGTCGTTGTCCTCAAGACGCTGTGTTCGCCTGGGTTTCAAGTCGTAGAGGCAGCGCCATGCTACGAGCAGAATCTTGATGAGGTATGTGCGTCCAGGTGGGAGCTTGCAGGCGACCTTGAGCCAGGAACTCGACAGGCCGCTACTCCCGCGCCCTGGACGCCATCTTCTCTCCGCCACGTCTGTCGTGCTCCACCCTTTTTCTTTAGAATCTCTTCTTGATCCCCTGTGGGGCACTCTGACTGGTTGAGAGCCTCTCTTATGCTGTCACATGCCGCAGGGGTGACACGTCTGCTACGTCGTCTTCTACTTACTGTCGCCGCTCCACTCGCGCACACTATCACAGTGATAGCATAACTGACTGCCACACAGAATGATTGGGATTGATTCCGGCTCGAATCCTGATTTTATTCTTTGCATCCGTTGAGATTTTTCACTTACCGACAACGCCGCCGACGCCTACACCCTGTTTTCTGGGCTGCTTACGCTCACGCATTACAATTTCCCATGTCTGTTCTCGACGTTCCTGGGTTAACATGGACCAGGAGCCTGAAACACGCGGCTCACGGACTTTTCACTACCTGCCCGCTACTTCACAAAGAATAAAGTTTTGTGACTGTACTAAGTTGTACTCGCGTTATTTGCTCCCCTATTGCGATTAATAACGCTTTGTTCTGGTAGCTACACAAATGATCTCAAGCATATTTTTTCGTGAGGCACCCCACGCGAAACATCACCGTGGAACGAAAACTCTATATTTCAGAATCTGAACAGTCGCGGAGGTCTCAGATACGACAGCCTCCTGAGGCTCTGTCACGCCTTTTTCATGAGCCACATCACGTACGTAGCGTGCATGCACTGCTGGCATGGCTACGAGAAGAAGCTGGACATGTAGATTAGGAAGAGTATAAACAGGGTGCGGGGAATAGTCATGTAGGCCAGCACCGGATGACTCATGCAGTTAGGGGTTCACGAAACCCTGGAAAAGATCATCGATGCACGTAACTGAAGAGATCGTCGACGCCCATATCTTAATCTGCCCACGTACCTCGGCTGTTGTCTACGCTGGCCGGACGGAAGATTTTGGCCGTTCTCGGCCCCAACCCCACGCTTGTTGAGGAGCGTCGACATCAGGTCTCTGACGCTCAAAGAGCCAGCGCACAGGTCTCTCCTCCTCCTCCTCCTCGTAATGTTCATCCACAGCAAAACGTCGGCACACGCAGGGCAAGGGCCGTCGCGCTTCTCAGGCACGTTAGGGACGAACATGGCTCTGCTTGCTTCGTAGATGCCGTCTAGCATGGCCGCTCAGCCAGGTTCGCTGCCGTTGTCGTCCATCACAAGGGCTTGATCCTGAGCACCGCATCTTTAAATGACTCCCTCGAGGGCCGAGCAGGCAGCCATACCTCTCGCCCTACTGGGTTAGAGTTGATCGCAAATCTACACAGACACCCCGCGCTGAAGCACGTGGACAGCGGTAGATAGCCAGGGAGGTCCCCAGCGATCGCGTGAGAGGGCGAAGGCGGCGAAGGTGACGTCACATGAACACCATGTATTTGCGAAGCTACCGCACCAACCTCCTCAGGAATCCAAATCTTATGTGCAAAATAAATGTATACTTTTTCTCAATTCTGAAAATAAAATCAGAGCGCAAAAAAGACGGGACACAAGAGACAAGAAGACGGGACGGGCGCTCATTACCAACTGATTTTATTACGAAAGAATTGGGGGCAAATATACAGAGCGTACGTCACAACCGCGGCTGCGCACACATCGCAAAACTAATCATCAGAAAATCCACTGCATATTGCGGCAAAGCACTTTGAAATTCCCGCTCCCGCAAACACACTGACGTCTGGCTGACGCAATATGCGCCCTTCATTTTCATGTAGAACGCCTCCAACAGTTCGCGAGCAACCGTGTTCTCTGCTTCGTCCCAGTACCTTCAAACGAGCAAACAAAGGCACACAGCCACACACTGCACAGTGCGCAGGAAGGTGCGCGCCCTTATCATTTGTGAGCGTCAGCTCATGCTCACTGGCCCGTTGGTTGACACACCTGCCCGTTTGGCCGATGTAAGATTTGCGACAGCTCAGAGGAAATTCATATACCACCCCTACCGCACAATCCACGTAGCACCTATTGTGCTTGATTCCACAATTCGTCTTTTTTACCTCACCGGAGATGCACGCACACAGCTTCGACACCTTGCGCGGCGCTGAAAAGACGATCGGCACATTGTGCCTATTTGCCACTTTCTTGAGGTTATGCGCTACTTTGTGGATGTAGGGGATCACCTCAGGCCTCATGTCGTTTTTGCGTGTGGCTTTCCTCCTGCCCTGGCCTTTCACCTTCTGAAGCAACGACTCCGCGGTAGCCACCAGAAGAGGGTCTGAATAGCCTGACGACCGTAGTCGTTGCACTTGCTGGTAAAAACTGCAGGGGGCTGCATCGACGCAAGACTTTTGGAGGGCGGATTCTAGACACATGGAAGCAATTGCTCGTTTCGCAGTCTTTGAATGAGCCGAATCAAACGGCAGCAGTGGTTTGCAGCAGCGTGGATTATAGGCCCAACATACATGCGAGCATGACAGTGTCAGCGTCAAATTTAAAATCTGCAACTTTCCTTCTGCAGGAATCTCATGTGTGAACGACAAGCCCTGTCCCAACTGATTAAAAGTTTCTAAAATTTCGTACAAAACGTCGTTAAAACCACTAAAATCAACACCATTCACCCTAATGCCCTCCTGCTTCTTAAGAACCACCGAAAAGTCGTCAACATATCTACACACGGCAAGCACCTTGTCACTATTAAAGGCACTGTTCTAACGTCTGTCCACTGCCGACAAAAAAATATTGCCTAGGACCAGTGCCACACACGAACCGATGCATATCCCACGTTTTTGCACGTAAAGTTTGCTGCCGAAGGTCACAATGGTGGAGCTTAAATAAAACTCTAACAGCGGCATAAAGTTCTGAACTGTAATACCAGCTCTATTTTGAAACAGTACCTCCCCATTGCTTTCAATACATTCCTTCACAGCAATGAACAATTCCTTATGTGGGATAGTCTAAAACAAGTCTTCCACATCGACTGAAAGAAGTACCCCACCAAAGCATTGTTGCGCACAAGATCAATCAGTTCGAGCGAATTTTTCGTTGCAAAAGGGTCCTCAATGTTCAAAGTACTCAAATGTTTCAGCAGGTACTGACTCAGGTGCAGCTGCCAGGATCCTATCTCACTCACAACCGCTCTAAACGGTATACCATCTTTAAGTGTTTTTGCCGTAAAAAATATGGACAAACATTTACCTTTCCTTCCAGAAATGGCCTTTGCCAATCTTTCCCGCTCAAGCTGGCTGCACCTAGCTACAGCTTCCGTCTTAGCCTTAATCAGGCTTGCTTTTACAGGCACGAAGTTCTTGGAGATGGCCGCGGCAGCTTTTTGCTTGAAGCAGTCCGATGGCATTACAACAAAAACATCTCTTCCTTGGCAGCTTGAAGCAAACGCAGACTGTTTTCTCTGAAGAACTGTACAAGTGGAGCTGTTGACACCTTGCGTCGCTGAATAGGTTTGTCCTTAGTTTATGCCAAAAGGCTGTCTACACCCTCCAGTAGGCACCTTTCCTTCTGCTCTTTTTCCGTCTTGTTAGCAACTCTTCTGTTGATAGCGAGAAGTTCATGCGTGGGAACATGTGGCTCGAGGGAAAACTCAGGTCCCATTTTCAAAACACTGTTGACCTCGGCTGGAACGACAACGTTCCCGATGATTACCGGATCACGGTGAACTTGGCTTCCAGTTCTGTCCTTTCGGCAAATGTGCCAGAGTGCTGCGCCACAGGAACTCGGTGCTTTGCGCAGCTTGTTGTCGCCAAGACCGTAGAAGGTTTCCACCAATCAAATCCCCATATTTCCCGTAGCAGGCCACACGGAGCAGGTCGTTGAACATCCTCCGCTGCCTTCCAACTTCAGAACGGATGATGCAGCACACCCGTTTAGCATGGTTTGGCGAAGGTTTCACTAACCCAAAAAGGGCATTAACCTCGTTGGGAACAAAGCCTTTCCGTAGGCAGAAGCCAATGAATCTGACGCGGCACGAAGCGACTGCAATGTGACATACGATTGCGGCTGGGTAGGTGAAGTGTGGATGAGACGAAGAGACAGGGCCCATTGTAGAAGAAAGATAGCTTAATAGAATGCGTTGCTGGGCACTCTGTATATACTCTGTACACTCTGTACACTCTGGGCACTCTGTACACTCTGTATATTTTCCCCCAATTCTTCCGTAATAAAATCAGTTGGTAGTGAGCGCCCGTCCCGTCTTCTTGTCTCTTGTGTCCCGTCTTTCTTGCGCTCTGCTTTTATTTTCAGACAATGCACCAACTCACCCAGCAACGCATTCTATTTTTCTCAATTCACTAGTGTTGATTAGTGATTCGAGTGATTTGCTTAAACTATGCCATGTCTAGCATAGCTGATTTTGTTGTCACCAAGTATGCCGATTTCGGAATCCAGTGCTTGTTACTGTTGCTGTGAAATAGTGTACTTTATTAATGCAAATGATACGTGTAATAATGTCATTATTACTAATTATGCGCTTTGAACCCTCTCCCCTCTGTAATATCTTAATGGAGCTGAGGGTACTATAATAAATAAATAAATGAACTGAGAGTTTCAATGCGCTGCAACATTATTTACAACATTATGCTGCCCTTATAAATGTGTTTGCAGAGTATGAACATCCTTGAAAAAAAAAAGAATTCCAGTGTCTGTATTGCTGTATCTGTATTCCGGAATACCTTTTTCCTTCTTATTGCAAAAGTATCTTCGAAATATCCCGTTACGTTAAAGGCAAGTTTATCTCAGTATCTGTATTTCAGGCTTCCAGTCCATGTGTTTTGATATCAGTATTTTGGAATATTTTTCTGAGTATCTCTGCCCAGCCCTGAAGAAATCATTGGGATTGCTTTAAATTCTTTACATGACAGTTCTTTATGCACTGCGCTGTGAGACTTTTTCGCTTGTCGCTTTTGTAATTGATGGGAGTCGCTGCTCTGCTTGCCGACCAGCTAGCGGGTTGCCATCTAATACAATCACTTCAGTACTAGGCCTGCGCACGATGGCGCATATATCTGTGTGGAGTTCTAAATTGTTCGTAATAGTATTACCGCTTACGCAATTCCGGATCACTGGACAGGTGTACAGCAGCAACAGTCGTGGCAGCAACATTTTTATTGCGCATCGAGTATACAGAGAGCATATAAAACTCCAATGACTCTTCATATTCTACTTATCTGCTGGCGAAAAGCGTTCGTTAGCGACACATTCCCTGACGTGCAAGCTTTTAACAATCTTTCTGTTACGAGAGAGCTTGTCCAGCCCAGACACGACTTAGATGTATTGTAGTTGCAGAAAGCGTCGCCGGACACCGCCGCTATTCGCGCTATTGTCACTTATTGCTCCGATTACCTGGTGATTAGTAACAGTAAAAAAACAATAAGACATAGGGAGGCCTAAAAAAGGAATACAAATATAAGTAAAACACAAAAGCGGTTCACGTATCAAACAATCACAGTAAATAAGTATGGAAACACGATACAGGCGGCACCCCTAATATATTTGACAATTAAGCATCAAGTACCGTCAATTTACCTGTAAAGGTAACAAAATAGAAATTCAGTGCCTATGGAAAATTGCCTGAAACGGCTCACTCGGAGCATTTGGAATAACAATGCTTTTTCTATTTGAATAAAGTTAGCGGGGTGAAAAAGATAGGCTACGCCAAGATATCTTCTGTTTGGAAAGCGCTTGTTCCATGACATGTAGCATCGGTGCCGGTGGTGCTATATTTATATTCTTATTTGCATATAAGTGAACCTCATCGCATGTAAGTCAAACTTACGTCCACGACATCTTTCAAATCGCCGATGTGTGAAATGCGCGAGACGCATAGCAAGCCCATTACAGGGATTGTTCAGACTTCGTAACGAAGCACCACGCAAGAGAAACTTCGGTAACGACACTATGACGGCATCAGAATTTGCGCGATAGACACCTCACGCATTGGAGTACGCGGCACAGAACAGTGGCTAAGAGAAAGTGTCATGGCCCTGACGCGACTGAAAACGGCAAAAAATTGTGAAAGCAAAAGGTGGGCTGGGCGTAGACTTTCGCGCGCTTATATTTGCTGTGGCGGCATGAGGGTTATCACGTGACTCTGCTCCACCAATATGAACGTGCAGACCTCATCGCCTGACCTCGCTGGAGGACTCTGACGGAAAGATGAAAGAATGCCACTGTTGTAATTTTATTGCGATAGCAATTATATGGACAGTCTCGGCTGAATTCTGCCGTCGCCGTCGCCGCCGTCATGCACCGTATATGTATAAGTATGTATGTATATATATATATATATATATATATATATATATATATATATATAAAAGCCCCAAAGAAAAATAATTCAGAAAAATGCTTCCGAAGCGCGGTATCGAACCAGGGACCTCTTGCTCCGCAGCGAGTGGCGCTAACCACTACGCCACGAAACGCAGATCCTTCACGTAGCTAACGGCGAGTGTTATATACACACCCTTTACCGCTGGACGGACTCGGAGACGGCCCGCGCTTATAAGCGTTTCTTCATTACCAGCGAGATGGCGCTACGAGCGCGACGGGCGCATTTAAAAGTCGTCGGCGAGCTCGTTCGTTTCTTCTTATCTTTGCGCAGGGAGAACCTTGCCCTTCCACTGTCTGCTCGCGCTGTTTTCTCGTGGTGAGGGGAAGAGGGATGTTTCACGCTTTCACCGTGATGTCCGCGCTCATGTTACGGAGTGTACGAAAGTCACTCGAGCTCAAGGGACGCCGCTAAACGAACAAACAGAAGATGAGCGCGAACTATCAAGTGTCACAGCTCGACACTTGAAGCACGCTAGTTTCTTTCGCTGCTTCGGCCGCCTTTGCAACAGGAGCGCTGTTCAAACTGAGAGCATCCATTGGCGAGCCTCAATTCCTATAGCATTAGTTTCTTGCTATCGCATTCATTGCTTCGCCCTTGCGGCGAAACTGTGACTTTTTTTATTCAGGTTGCTAAGTGGCAGCAGCTTGAGAAGCAGAGCTCAGCCAAAGTTTATTGTTCCGCACCGTGGTGTTGCGATCGCAGTATCTTGTATCTTAAGATACACGATACACTATTTAATGTATCGGAAATACATATGCTGATCCATGTTTCGCGAGATGTATCGCGATACAGATACAAGATACCCAACGAGTATCTAAGATAGTATCTAAGATACATGTATCTCCGATACTGCCCAGCACTGCTCTCATCTCACACCAGCATATTGCATCATTTAACATGCGAAGCTGGATACACTGGACTTCCATTCACGCGAACGCTGAAAACAGCAATATATTACTTTGGGTTTGGCACGGCTCATGACGTAAGAAGTTCATCAGAACTATCAAATGGGGGACATGGTGTACTTCCATTTGAACGAATAATAGCGCGACAAAAACGAGGACGAGAATAGAAACGACAAACTACAGCGCTGAAGTTTGTCGTTTGTATTCTCGTCCTCATTTTTGTAACGCTAATATTCGTTCAATATGTTTCAAGGGAAAATATCGCTTACGCAACTTAGTGCGAAAACTGCACAAGCAGCATCTTTAGTTTATTAATTAGAACGTATGTTCAGTTTATGTCCCTCTGGAAAACAATGGTTCCACTGGCACCTATCATACCACGGACTTCATTGAATGCGAGTGCTTTACAAGACTGCGCCATCTGGCGCTTGAAAAATATATGTGCTCAAGAAAACCAAAGTGAAAGCATCACTATATTTCTCATGTAAGGCTGCCTTGCAAAAAGTGTCTGCAAATTTTGTTCATTGCATCTGTGTCTAAATTATGCATCCTCAAAATCTCTCAACGTTCGGTCATTCAACCACAACAAAGCACGCATACGCTTTGGGGAAAGAAATATGTGTGTGTGTGTGGTGTGTGTGTGTGTGTGTGTGTGTGTGTGTGTGTGTGTGTGTGTGTGTGTGTGTGTGTGTGTGTGTGTGTGTGTGTGTGTGTGTGTGTGTGTGTGTGGGTGTGTGTGTGTGTGTGTGTGTGTGTGTGTGTGTGTGTGTGTGTGTGGTGTGTGTGTGTGTGTGTGTGTGAACGCCAGGGGGGGGGCTTATGGGGCTTCAGCCCCCCCCCCCCCCGAAATTTTTCGTGCTCTCATACAGCACCAACCAGCGGCGTCACCCGGGTGGTGGGATTTATTGGGCTTCAGCCTGATTATCATTTATTTAATTATTTATCTCTTTATGACCCTCAAAATGTTAGCAGAAGCAAGTTTGATATCGGGCTCTACACAGATGGCTCAAAAGTGGATGATGACACAAAACATCAACTGCTAGCTTCTCCTTGGATTCCTCCGCCATGCTATATGTTTAAGTCTATGAACGATTTTAAGCAGAAACGAATGTTTACGTGGCTTGGCTGGACAGGTACCGATGGCTTAGCTTCTCAGCGCTTCAAGAGGGTGTGTTTTGCCGAGTGTGTGTCCTTTTTAGCAGAAGTGAGATTGGCAAGGGCCAACATGCGCGCACTACGGCCCTCGTATCCAATCCATTTCAAAAGTGGAAGCACGCCCTCGAAGTCTTCGGTGCACATGAAGTCACTAAATATCACACTGACGCTCATCTGGTAGCCGATAGTTTTCTTCAACCTTCTCAGGATGTGTGCCCAGTGTTGTTGATCAGCTGGACCATGGCAGGCAAATTCAAATAAGAGAGATCCGAAGGAAGTTACAGCCTATTGTTGAGACAGTTCTCTTTTGCGGGTGGCAAGGTGTGGCTCTCCGTGGACATAGAGACAGTGGTCCCATGGATTCAAGCACAGCCTCCTCTACAAATAGAGGCAACTTCAAAGAGCTGCTTCGCATGCGCGCGGATTGTGGCGACACAGATAAAAAAAAGCATTTGGAAAGTTGCCCAAATAAGGCCTCATATTTTAGTTTATATGTACAAAACCACATTATAGAAATCTCTGCTGCAATCGTCAAGGAAAGCCTAGTCGCAAAAGTAAACGCTTCAGGCTGCTTCTCCGTACTTGCTGATGAAACGACGGATGTTGCGGGTATCGAGCAGCTTACTGTTTGTGCAAGGTACCTTAATAAGGATGCGAACGGAATCGAAGAAGTGTTCTTAGGCTTTGTGCCAATTCACGACCAAATGGCCGGGCCCTGGCCGACACCATCATAAGGCTCCTTATAGAAATGGGAATTAACATGCAGCATCTCCGTGGTCAAGGCTACGGTGGTGCAAGTTCGATGGCCGACAAAACGAATGGTGTTCAAGCTGCTGTCCGTGAGAAATATCCAGCCGCACTCTATGTGTTCACTGCGCGTGTCACTCCCTTTATCTAGTTGTGTGTGCAGCATGCTCCATCACAGACATTCGAAACTGTTTTGGGACTCTGAAGGCGACGTCAGCCTTTTTCCGTAAATCTTCTAGCCGCTCACATGTTTTGCGAAAAGTGATAAGTTTGAGCTGTCCTGAGCCTACAAGGGCAGCGCCTTTTGGGACTATGCGAACGCGCTGGGTCGAGAAGCACGATGCAGTGCTTTCATTTGTGAGCCTCTTTGAGCCGTTGATCGCAGCACTAGAGGAGACTAAGTTTAACGGAAATGGCGAAAGTCCAGTACAGGCAAACAGCCTAATGTTGGCACTCTTTTCACCAGCGTTCCTTGTAAGCCTGCATGTGACGGAACACGTGCTAGCACTGACTTTGCCACTGTCAAAGAAGCTGCAGACGAGGAGTATCGACATGAGCGCTGCCATTGACGACATAGAAGTGATACAGCAGAAAATTGAAAGTGACCGCAAGAACACGAACGTTTCTTTCTCAAAAATATTTGCACAAATGCAGGCATTGGCAGAAAAACTGAATGTGGAGATCACCAGCCGTCGAGCCGGTGTCCGGAAGTAAAACCTTGGGAGCAATGCATTCGAAAGTGCGGAAGAATATTTTCGCAGAACCCTGTTCATTACGTTCATGAACCACGTACTAGCCTAGTTAAACGAACGGTTCGAACAGCACAGGACACTTCTAAAGGACTTTTAATTAACTGTATCATCCGCAATACCACCAATGCAAGATGATCGGGAGAAAGGAGCAGAAAATCTCCTGACCGTTTTTTGCGCATGACGTCGAAACGAGGGCTGGTTTTGGAGAACTGCGACTATGGTGGACAAGTGGACGAACAAAGCCGCAAACCAGAGCCCCGGTACAGGAACCGATGCCCTCTCTCATTGCGACAGCAGGTTCTGTGCGAATGTGTACAAGCTACTCCGGATTCTAGTCACCCTTCCAGTGACCACTGCCAGCGCAGAGGGAACGTTTTCAAACATGAGGTTACTTAAGAACTACTTACGCCCCACGATGTCTGAGGAACGCATGGTTGGCCAGGCACTTCTGTACGCCCACAGAAATGTCGGCATCAGCGTGTCGGAAGTCATTGACCGCTTCGCTAAGCTTCCTCGCCGGGTCAACGTTGTCCTTTGACACCGAGCAGGACAAAAATCAGCGCGAACGAAAGGAAAAGACACTACTGTTTCCGAGTTCAGGTCAATAAGCCCGTAATTCTGACGCAATATTATTGTTCACCACCTTTTAAAGCCGTGAGGATTTTGTACCTTTTAGCAGTTAACACTGTGACCTAATATAAACATAAGAATATGGGCATCAGGTGGACATTTCCATCCAATCGACAGCTTCACCTTGTTCACTGAGAGGTCGGCATACGCGGCGTTACCAAACAAATTCAACTATTGGGAAGCCGTACTAACAGCATTGTTTGTTACTTTCATTTGTCGTTTTTGTTCTTCATTGCTTTTTGAACTAGAAGCGGCAACCTTCCTTTAAATTGAGTGCACAATAGTGGTTCGCACTTTTAAAACAGTTTTGAAGTAGTTTCTTTCGTTATTTCTGCGCTCTTCCTTTATAGTTCTGTTTACATGGTGCGTCCGAGACAGCAGCTTGGCCCAAGGACATATCAGTTGGCCATTATGTATAGTGATCATTGCTTAGTTCCGTTTATTGATTGCATATTTAAATGTACATTTGTGAAGTTTTGCGTAAGCATACTGCGCACTGTTTCCGGTGACTTATATTTTGCCCGTATTCGAGGTGTACTTTCCCATTCTTGCTTTTCCCTGGCCGCATCATTTGTGCAAAAAGATTAACATTTTGCGTAAACAATCTGCATTAAAATTCTGGTTATTTCGTGGACTTCATTTTTTTGTTATCAGGCACCTCTTCAGTTCAAAGCTGATGCAGTACCGAAGTTTACGTGATATTTGCCGTACCTGTTACACACACACACACACAAACACAAATATTGAAAAGATTGAAGACCATTATTCCTGGAAAGATTTTGCGGGCATGCCAACATAATATTTTACGAAAAAAACACATTTCTTACTCGTTCTTAACAGAGGGCAGCATTCAAGAAGTGATTTGCAGCATCTAATACAAATTGTCACTGTAATACAGGTTAATGGTAATACCAGTGACAATGTATGTACATGGTAATACATGTACATACCCACGCCGCTTTTGGAAAATTATGAAACCGGACGACAAAACCACAGTCTCTCTTGTGACACTTCTGGATTCCCCCGTTGCCGACTGCGACGTTCCATCCGTCCAACTCTGCATTTTGTTCAGTCTTTACTAACGAACCTAACAACGAACTTCCTGATTTCCGCATTTTGCTTTTCCGCCAATGCCAAAGATTACATTCAATTCAGAGGGAATTATAAAAGTTATTAACCAATTAAAGAACTCTTCGTCATGCGGTATAGATGGCATAAACGCCAAAATTCTGAAAATACTAAACATGTATGTAGTTCCATATTGTCAATCATGTTTCAGCAGTCACCCGACACAGGTGAAGTCCCATTAGACTGGAGAGTTGGGAAGGTCTTTCCGTTCTTCAAGAAAGGTGACCGCTCTTGCAGGTTACTACCGACCAATCTCGCTCACTAGTTGTTTGTTCAAAGATCATGGAACACGTCATCTTTTCTCATGTTGCTACATTTTTATCATCCGTAAACTTCTTTCACCCAAACCAACATGGCTTTCGTAAAGACCACTCATGCGAGACCCAACTAACATTATTCCTGCACGACATTCACCTTCATATGGACCGTAACATCCCAATTGACACACTGTTCTTAGATTTTGAAAAAGCCTTCGATATAGTACCCACTCCCGTCTCCTTCAAAAACCTCGCGTCTAAACCTTCATCGGCATGTTTTTAACTGGATTAAAGCATTCCTAACAAACCGTAAACCAATTCGGCATGTTAATGATCACTCCTCCGACCTCTCGCATGTCTTGTCCAGCGTGCCCAGGGTATCGTCCTAGGGCCTCTTTATTCCTAATATACATTAACGATATTCCGCTTTCCGTGAATCTAACATCCGTCTTTTTGCTGATGATTGTGTCCTCTACCGCCCTAATAACATACCACCCCGATGTCTCCTCTCTACAGCATGACCTCTCACGCATTCAGCAGTGGTGTACCACCTGGTTGATGTCCCTTAATGCGAAAAAAACATTACTAATTTCTTCCATCGTCGCCGAAACCACACGCCGGCTACTGACAACAATCAACAACTGTCATATAGCTGCTACTGACTCGATTAAATACCTGCGTGTCCATCTTTCGAGTAACCTATCTTGGGGCGGACCATATAAATCACATAATTCACCTCCCGATAACCGCGCTCTCGGGTACACACGCCGTAACATTTCCATA
The DNA here is from genome assembly GCF_013339695.2 of Rhipicephalus sanguineus. NCBI lineage: Eukaryota > Metazoa > Arthropoda > Arachnida > Ixodida > Ixodidae > Rhipicephalus > Rhipicephalus sanguineus. The sequence goes on along the minus strand of NC_051181.1, from coordinate 40,163,777 downwards.
ACACCACCTTCCGTTAAACTACTCGCTTATAACATCATTGTCAGACCAAAACTTGGTATGCAGCTGCTGTCTTTGACCCCACCAAACTAATCATATCGAAATACTTGAGTCAGTACAGAACCGAGCAACCAGATTCATTGTTTCAGATTATTCCCGCTACTCGAGCGTCTCCTGCCCCCTCAAATCCCAGTTAAATCTTTTACCGTCGCTCTTCGTCGTCGTATTGTACGTCTCTGCCTTTTCACAGATTCGTTTATTCAACCCCCGCGTGACAACCACCTCATCCAGCCGGGTCCATCGAGGTCATCGCACAAGTCATCCAAATGCTGGTGATTCCGCCATGTGCCCACACCACGTCATTTCAGCAGCCCTTCTTTTTGCGCACACCCGGAGACTGGAATGACCTTCCGAACGAAGCAGCAGCCATCCGCGATTTTGCGCGCTTCAAAATGCCATCCAGGAAGCAGACTCAACCACATCCTAACATACACCTTCATCGATACCGCCATTTTATGACGCCCACCCTCATGTAAATCCCATACGGGACCTTTGAGGATATAATAATAAATAAATAAATAAATAAATAAATAATAAATAAATAAATAAATAAATAAATAATAAAAACAAATAAATAATAATAAATAAATAATAAATAAATGTTATTCATATACTTAGTCGTTCTAAAAATTCAATGAGGAGGTCGCGCTGCAACGTGAGCCCCCCCCCCCCGAACAAATTCCTGGCTACGCCACTGCTCCCAGGGACAGAATAAGTAATGCCGTTGACCCGTGCGATACAAGCACCGCTTGACAATACTGCAAGGAAGGTGCCTTAGGGCAATACGCGGGTATTTTTTGAAGTTTTTATTTCTCGCCGCGGTGTTTTGGTAGGGGATGCGGTTTATGCAGGCGCGGCTTGCAGGCGAGAAAATATGTATCGATGTAAAGAGCGACTCAATATCTTCATACGCAAGCTGTGTGTGCTCGTCGGGCGCCGGAAGCATCTAGTCTGCATTAGCCCTGATTTTGGCGTTGTTTTAGATGCGAAGTATCTTAAGGGCCCCTCACCAGGTGACATAACGAATTTTAGTTAGACATTGGAAGTTGTTGCGAGCCCAATAAGGAGCATTATGCCACAAGAATTTTTCTAATCGGTCCGATGGAAGCCGAGAATACAATAATTTGTAGCGGCGCGAAACCATGATGCGAGGAGGCGAGCTGCAAACCCTTGCCGCTCGCCCTGTGTAGCCTTCACAAGCCAAATCCCTTCCCTGCCCTCTTCGCACGCGAGCGGGAGGATCACATAACGCATACGCATGAACACGTCATGCGCACACAATGTCACGAACGCATGACGTGCCCGAACCAGCCCGAGCCCCCGAGACGCGAGCGGTGTTGTGGCGGCGTTCTTTGCGCTTCGTCTCTGCAAGTTATGCCGAATGCACCCTCGCCGATCACTTGGCTTTCAACCTAATACTATAGTATATTCTAGGCACTATACTAATACTGAACACGAAAGCTGCGACATTTGTACGGACGCGAGACTAGCGGTGTGCCGCATGAACATCTAGTTAGACGCGGGAGGATAAATGAGCCTAATAAGCGCTGGAACGCGGTGGAAAATTAGTTTCGTTGTAAGGGGTGGCGTCTGCACGATGCGCAAAGCGCGAGAACACGAACACGTGCAAAACGGAGGTAGATTAGTCTCGAATTTCGCTGCGATTCGCAGTAAAAATTAAAAAAAGACAACGTACACATTCCATTTGTGTGTTTTATTATGTTCTCAAGTTTTATTATTCATTCAAGCAACAATTACACAAACTACACGTCGTGTCAAATATTTATCGCAGTGTCACGTGCTACTGTTGGCGACGTCAGAGCACAGTCGTCTACGTAGAGGACCGAAGTCACAGCATTACCATCTACGCAGGGCCATTCTCTCATGTACGTCATCCCCTCATTCTCTGGGCGCGCGGCCGCGAGAAGAAGGGCAAGCAGCGTTCAGCTTGAAATTGACCCATTTACGCGGCGCGTAGCGTTGCAAATTTTGGCAGACGTGATCGTGAACGCCCAGTGTATGCATTGCGCTAGTCAGCTCAAAATTGTCAAACCTGGTGAGGGGCCCTTTAAGGCGGAGCTCAATCCGGTGGTGTGGTGGTGGTGTGCGGCGTGACCACCCTTACTGCGCATGTGCACTCCTCCTCCACTCACCCTCTCCCCTTCCCCTCTCCACTTTCCCTCTCCCATCTCCCCTTCCCCTCTCCGCATTCCCTCTCCCTTTCCCTCTCCCCCTTCCCCTCTCCCATACCACTCTCCTCTCCCTCTTTCCACTCTTCCTCTGAAACGCGGGCTAGACATGCCGAAATTCTCTCCTGCGCAACGCCGCGATGAGCTCGAGCACATGCGCGTCCCCTCCTCTTCTCTCTCTTCTCCCACGGTGCCCCCCTCTCGCCCGCCTGTCGGCCGCGTTCCCCCTCGCCCTGTGAGAATTAACGGCCAGGCTAGATGGAAGATACGACGCGCGTAGCGTCCCTCTTCGCGTTCCACGACGCGAGGTCGGTAGCATGCCCAACAAACGCCAACGGAACGCGATCGTGCAAGTGCTCCGGCTTCGCATCGCCTCATGGTCCCCTTTAGCGGGAAATGGTGTAACTTTTTTCAATATCATGCTCAGCGTGCTTCTTGCGATGCTGTATGCAGTAGCGACGTCAGACTTCTCTTTACTTGCGACTGCGTTGATTATCGCCACTTTGCAATAAACAGTCAGGTTTTTTTTCGTTTTACGGCCGCCATTGCGTTAACGAAGGGAGCTGAGAAGCGAACGACGACCCCACAAGACTGCCGCGACGAGGAATTATGGGAGGAATATAGCGACGAGGAATGTAGCGGTAGTTCAAGGTGTGCTGTTGCTTGGCGAAAGTATCTGCAAACATAATCAAGAGTACGGTTAGCTTTGTTATATTTATGTTGGGAATGGGAGAATATCACGAAATTAACTTATGTAAATACCAAGGTAGATGTCAGTACTAACCTTCTCTTAATTAGTTACATTTAGTGTGTAGTTAAAATTTTGAACTGTTAGAAAAACTCATGCCTTCAGTAACGCTAAGAGCCATTAGCCGCCTACTACACCAGACACGATTCTACAGTACAGGACACATTCGCCTGCAAACTGTTTTATGGATGACTTGATGTGACTTGCTAGGTCATTGATATGAATAAAGAGTAAAGAACATAGAAATGAACCTTGCATAACGCCCACATTTAACTCCGAAGAAACGCGAGCGACAATGATTAGCATATTTATTGGGAAATCCCAGGATTTTAAACTCATTTTTCCTGCCTATTCTCCTTCAGTATGCACTCTAGCATTACCATTTGCGACTCTCGATTTGTTTCTCTACATCTGTTCTACTTATCTGAGCCTCAGCAGGGATCCTGAATGGAGAATTGTAATGGGAGACTCCCAAGGGAAAGAGGACATCAATTTTGGAGCGTCTATCTCCATCATACGCTGCGCATTAACACCTGCGTGGCATTCGCAGCAAACGTTCATCCGAGTCTTTGTGACAGGTTGTTTCAGTACATTTCTTGCTTGCATTAGTGTGCATTTCCGGCACAGATGAGAGCAGCAGTCGGTTGCCTCTGTTCCTCGAGCAGACTACGAAATTGCTATTTTCGATTGTCCTGGCGCAGAGGGAAAGATGTGCAACAAGCTTAATTACTCGTAACAAATGCGTGTTATTTTATTTAGCCGTTTATTCAGGTGTATGCAAGAGTAAACTGCGGCTTCACCGGGCTAACATACCATCAAGTAGTGCGGGAAAGATGAGACGGATGCTTTCCGAAGGATATCGCATAAGACAAATGGCTTGGATTCTAATATGTCAACGAAATGAGTGGTTGCCATCGATTCTGACTACAAACTATGGTACACTTATTTAGGCACTTTACTTATTTTCTTAAGCTTGAGTGTATCATAATTCCTCCTTTTCTGAAAGTGTTGTTATTTATGTATTCCGGCTCTTTAACAGAGTACGTCTGGTTCCAGTGTTTTTTATACCTTATGGAGAACCTCCACTTGGAAAATATTCCCCGTGTGCCTCTCGCGGTCCTAACCCCCAATAATTTTCCAGTAAGCAAAACGCGAGTGTTGTGAGAGCGAACTTCACAGTTCAGCCGCAGGTATGTTTGAATTTGTACCGCTGGGAACCTTCGCAGCCCCTGTAGCTGATGTCCCTCTCTTGTAGAAGACCTCGTTATAACAAAGGTATTGTTGGGCAATAATCTTTAACAATTGCATCCGTAAGAACTGTAACGAAAAATGCAGCTTCGCAGTAGGGGTGCCAAGCCTGAAGGAAGTGCGGAGCTGGGCAGCCTTCTTTGTTTCTCTTCGGTTTGCTCTTTCTTCCTTTTTATGTTTTCTAGCTTTTCCTGTCTTTTTTTCTCCCTTTATTTCTACTTATTTCTATTTTCTTCCTATTTTTCCCTTTCTTTATCTCTCTTTCTAGTTCTCGCTTCTTTCTTCTTTTTTCTTTTTTTTTATACGTGGTTCTTCCTGCGTTGCGCCAAGCGACGACAGCGCACGATAGCATACGACAGTCCGGGCCCCTAAAGTGCTCCGCACTTGACATCGTCATCAAAGAGCTCGAAGACCAAGAGGAAGAAGGCTTCTCCATGGCGCGATCGCGTGCTCAGTATGCTCATATGGCTATGCTATAGGTGGTTTTGCCAGCGTTACGCCAGGCTACACGAGACGACGACAGCATACGACAGGCCGGCTCCCTAAAGTGCTCTGCACTTAAGTCTACCGTGGCTGAACGCAGTGAAACCGAGTCTATTTAGCGATACCTCGTTTTTGCTTGCTTTGGGAAAGACGAAGACTGTTCATTGATTTACAGAGGTTTTGCTTTGCACTCATTGTAAGCTCCACGGCTCGACGGCCTAGCCCCTCCTTCCTCTTCCTCCGTGCCTCGTTCTTGCGAAGCGGCTGCCAGAGAGTCACTTTTGTAACAGCAACTACTGCATCTACAATTGCACCACAAGACAACACGCAGACGCAGCTCGCTCTCGGTGCGAACGCGCAGTGCTTCGAAGCAGCCAGTGCCTCCGGCGGTGGAGGCACGAAAGAAAAATTGTAGTGGCTTAGCTTGGCTATGCCAGGATATGCGTAGCGTGAGATAAGGTTCAGCTGATTATTCTTAGCTCTTGTGGTTGTCTAGGATTAGCTTGATTGTCATGCTTACTGCTGCTTCAATGACAAAGACACGGTATACGCATTAGTGACGCATGTATATTTATTTTTTGCTCAACGCCATTTCTCTATATCACAAAGACGGCTCGGTGGTCAGTGTAGTAACACGCTGCCGTCTCTATGACCCAACGCCCGGCGCAGCTTCAGGTGACCACAGCGCAACGGAGGCGCACAGCTGGGCGCGCGCCGCCGCCAGAATGTCTGCCATGGCTTTGACGTCACTCCTCTGGAATGCGG
>NC_051181.1:40124946-40158187 GCF_013339695.2 Rhipicephalus sanguineus | reverse complement strand
TTCAGATCAAGGTGCCCCCCCACTCCCGAAAAGTTTCTGCCTACGCCCCTGTACTACTACAAAATGTTCACACGTGGCTTACGATATGCGAGTACTGTAGCTACTAAACGAACGGTACGCAACTTCATTTTTATTTTTCTGGCTGGCCTTACGAAAACCCTCGCAGTATTTCTGCACAAACAATCTATCGCAATTCACCGCACGCAGGCACTCGGGAGAAGACTATTCATTCGTAAAAGCAAGGCTACACATGGCGCTGTGAAATAAGCACGTCCGTTTCTGTAGCGTGTTTACAAAACGGCGCCCTTCCGCACGTCCCTTTGACATCACGTACGGTGAGAGACCACGTGCGTTTGTTGTTCAAGTTTTATCGCGTACCTTATCGCTGTTCTCGTCGCGATATCCTCGATGGTGGCACGTGGGAACGCAGCACGACTGCACCATTGCAGCACGCCGTCTCTACGAAAAACGTTGATGACAGTTCACGATTCGGCGGTGCTGAAATGTCACACGCTGGCACGTTGCCGAAGCCTGCGTCGTCTGCTGCGGTGCCCTCACAATGGCGGCAGACTGTAGTTTGCGTGCGCGGCGCTAGGGGCGCCCTTTTTCGAAAAGGGTCTATAACCGGACTTATCCTGCGAGCTTCGTAATCCTACGAAACTGCTCCAGGGATGTGATACTCGGAATGGACTTCCTAAGTGACCACGGCGCCGTTATCGACCTGAGGTCTGAGTCGATAACACTAAGCTCAGACAAAGCGTTCCCACCCCACGCGACGCCAGGTAACCATGCACTGAAGGTGATAGAAGAGCAGGTGACTGTTCCGCCGCGCTCCAGCGTCATTATTTCCGTCGGCACCGAAAAACCTGCGAACCTTGAAGGCGTAATCGATGGCGATCGGCAACTACTCCTGAACCGTCAAATTTGCGTCGCAAGAGGTATCGCCGAGCTGCATGACGGTAAAGCAAAGGTACTGCTGACAAACTTCAGCCACGAATATAGGCACCTCAACATGGGTGCGACGGTTGCCTACATCGACAAATGTGTAGCCGCCAGCGATGCTTTCGCCCTCTTCGATGCTGCCGAACCTGCTTCGGCGAATAGAGGTCCCGAACCGGATTTTGACGGCAACCCGAGCCTTCCGAAGGTCAAGCAAGACCAGCTCAAAACCCTGCTCCTGCAATACAAGGACTGTTTCTCGTCGCCATCGCGGGTCCGACAAACGCCCCTTGCTAAGCACCGAATTATAACAGAAGAAAATTCTCGACCACTCCGACAGAGCCCCTACAGAGTTTCGACGCGAGAACGTGAGGCCATAAAGAAACAAGTGGACGAAATGCTTCGCGACGACATCATCCAGCCTTCAAAGAGTCCATGGGCATCACCTGTGGTGTTAGTGAAGAAGAAGGATGGGACACTGCGCTTCTGCGTTGATTATCGGCGCCTGAATAAAATCACGAAGAAGGACGTGTACCCCCTCCCACGGATAGACGACACCCTGGATCGACTTCACAACGCGACGTACTTTTCGTCGATGGACCTCAAGACCGGCTATTGGCAGATCGAAGTAGACGAAAGAGATCGAGAAAAGACCGCTTTTATAACGCCCGACGGCCTCTTTGAGTTCAAGGTCATGCCTTTCGGTCTTTGCTCGGCACCTGCGACGTTCCAGCGCGTCATGGACACCGTACTGGCCGGATTGAAATGGCAGACGTGCCTTGTGTATTTGGACGACGTCGTCGTGTTTTCCTCGTCCTTCGACGAGCATCTCCGGCGGCTTGAGGCAGTACTTCAAGCAATCAAGACCTCTGGACTGACCCTGAAGCCAGAAAAGTGCCGATTCGCATACGACGAGCTCCTGTTTCTGGGTCATGTGATCAGCAAGTCTGGAGTGCGCCCAGACCCGCGGAAAACAGCTGCCATCGCCGACTTCGCGCCACCCACCGACAAGAAGGCAGTGCGCCGATTTCTCGGCTTATGCGCCTATTACAGGCGCTTCGTCAAAAACTTTTCACGGATCGCCGAACCACTGACGCTTCTCACGAAGGCTAACGTGGAATTCAGGTGGGAAACGGCGCAAGTGCAAGCATTTCAAGAACTTAAACGACGCCTGCAGACGCCACCCATATTTGCGCATTTCAACGATTGCGCCGATGCGGAAATACACACCGACGCAAGCAGCGTAGGACTCGGTGCCGTCCTTGTGCAAAAGACTGACGGGCTTGAAAGAGTTATCAGTTATGCTAGCCGGTCACTATCCAATGCAGAAGCCAACTATTCCACAACAGAAAAGGAATGCCTTGCCATCATCTGGGCTACGTCAAAGTTTCACCCCTACCTCTATGGCAGGCCCTTCAAAGTTGTCAGTGACCATCACGCCTTATGTTGGCTAGCTAACTTGAAGGACCCTTCTGGTCGTCTCGCACGATGGAGTCCCAGACTTCAAGAATTTGACATTACCGTCGTGTACAAGTCCGGACGAAAACACTCTGACGCCGACTGCCTGTCCCGAGCCCCCGTCGACGCGCCGCCGCAAGAGGACGACGACGACTGCTTCCTCGGAACTATAAGTGCCGACGACTTCGCCGAAAGGCAACGAGCCGACGCGGAACTGGGGGGCCTTATGGAGTACCTCGAGTGCAAGACCGCCGTTGTTCGGAAGGTATTCAAGCGAGCACTGCCGTCGTTTTTCTTACGGAACGGCGTTCTCATGAAGAAGAACTTTTCGGCACTTCGAACCGACTACCTTCTTGTCGTGCCCTCATCATTGCGACCAGAGGTCCTGCAGGCCCTACACGACGACCCGACGGCTGGGCACCTCGGTGTTTCCCGCACGCTCGCCAGAATACAGGAAAAATACTACTGGCCACGCCTTGCTGCCGACGTCGCCCACTACGTTAAGACTTGCCGAGATTGCCAGCGACGGAAGACACCACCGACGAGGCCCGCGGGACTTCTGCAGCCAATCGAACCACCTCACCGGCCGTTCCAGCAAATCGGGATGGACTTACTGGGGCCGTTCCCAACGTCGACTTCCGGCAACAAGTGGATCGTCGTAGCAACCCACTACCTCACCCGCTACGCCGAAACAAAAGCCCTGCCCAAAGGCAGTGCCGCTGAGGTAGCCAAGTTCTTCGTTGAGAACATCGTCCTTCGACACGGCGCCCCAGAGGTTCTCATCACCGACAGAGGTACGGCGTTCACGGCTGACCTGACTAAGGCGATCTTGGAATACAGCCACACAAGCCACCGCCGCACCACCGCGTACCACCCACAGACCAACGGCCTCACCGAGCGTCTAAATAAGACGATCGCCGACATGCTGGCCATGTACGTCGACGTCGAACACAAGACGTGGGACGCCATCCTTCCGTACGTGACCTTCGCGTACAACACGGCCGTACAGGAAACGACGCAGATGACGCCATACAAGTTGGTCTACGGACGGAGCCCGGCAACGACGCTCGACGCCATGCTACCAAACGTGACCGACGAGGAAAACATCGACGTGACCACCTACCTACAGCGCGCCGAAGAAGCACGACAGCTCGCCCGCCTACGGATCAAGAACCAGCAGACGACTGACAGCCGCCGCTACAACCTTCGACGACGCCACATGGAATACCAACCCGGTGACCGTGTATGGGTATGGACGCCCATACGCCGACGAGGACTTAGTGAGAAGCTTCTTCGACGATACTTCGGACCGCACAGGGTACTTCGACGCCTCGGCGCACTCGTCTATGAGGTTGTCCCTGACGGCATTACGAACTCTCAGCGGCGCCGTGCGCGACCTGAAGTCGTCCATGTCGTGCGCCTTAAGCCGTTTTTTGCGCGTTAGCGATCCTGGGGACTCTATTTTTTTCCTTTGTTATTGTACTAATTTATTTGTGTATGCACTTGTTTTTTTTTCTCTTCTATGTTCTTTCACAAGCATCGGGACGATGCTTTTTCAGAGGGGGGGCAATGCCACGCCCACTTCTTGTCTTGTTTTGATGTATTCGGGTTTGACCGGCAGGGACGGTTATCAACGCTCGACGCTGTCCGCGAAGTAGTGTTCTAGAAGCGTCGCGATTGTAGTAGATCGGTTTGTTAAGATTGCGCCCCGCACGCGAATGTTCCAGCTTTGTCTAGAGATTACGCCGCCACCAGCGATATTGCTGGAGAGTTCGATAGCGCCTGCATAAAAGCCGACGCGCGTGACCGCTTGTCAGTTGATCGACGGTCGACGCTCTGTTCGACGCTATCAGTGTATTGCTGTAGTTTGACTTTCATTTTCCCGGCCACAAGTTCGGCCAAATAAAGTTTCATCTCGGACGTGCTGACTGCTGTGTTCGTCGACGTCACGACCACGTGACAATATCGTCATCAAAGAGCTCGAAGACCAAGAGGAAGAAGGCTTCTCCATGGCGCGATCGCGCGCTCAGTATGCTACATATGGTTATGCTATACGTGGTTTTGCCAGCGTTACGCCAATCTACACGAGACGACGACAGCATGCGACAGGCCGGGTCCCTAAAGTGCTCTGCACTTAAAATCTGCCGTGGCTGAACGCAGTTCAACCAAATCTATTTAGCGATACCTCGGTTTTGCTTTCTTTGGGAAAGACGAAGACTGTTCATTGATTTACAAAGGTTTTGCTTTGCACTCATTGTAAGCTCCACGGCTCGACGGCCTAGCCCCTCCTTCCTCCGTGCCTCGTTCGTGCGAAGCGGCTGCCAGAGAGTCACTTTTGTAACAGCAACTACTGCATCTACAATTGCAGCACAAGACAACACGCAGACGGAGCTCGCTCTCGGTGCGAACGCGCAGTGAACTTCGAAGCAGCCAGTGCCTCCGGCGGTGGAGGCACGAAAGAAAAATTGTAGTGGCTTAGCTTAGCTATGCCAGGATGTGCGTAGCGTGAGCTAAGGTTCAGCTGATTATTCTTAGTTCTTGTGGTTGTCTAGGATTAGCTTGATTGTCATGCTTACTGCTGCTTCAATGACAAAGACACGGTATACGCATTATGTGACGCATGTATATTTATTTTTTGCTCAACGCCATTTCTCTGTTATCACAAAGACGGCTCGGTTGTCAGTGTAGTAACACGCTGCCGTCTCTATGACCCCAACGCCCGGCGCAGCTTCAGGTGACCACAGCGCAACGGAGGCGCACAGCTGGGCGCGCGCCGGCGCCAGAATGTCTGCCATGGCTTTGACGTCACTCCTCTGGAATGCGCAGATCGACGAGGCGCGCGTGGCAGCGGCTCCGGTGCGCCAGCGCTGCGCCCTATGACGTCACTGCTCGTCGCGCATGCGCAGCACGACTCTCGGACTGCCACGCGTAACTGCTCCAGCTCGACCACTGTAGCTAACGCTACAAAACCTTGAGCCGTTTGTTTTCGTGAACTCACCGCACTGTCGTTACGCTGAAGCTCTTCTGCTGGCTTTACAAGGACACGCGAGGCGACTAGAATGCACCACGAGATCAACGGGCTGATACGGGGGAGAAACGTCGGCGCGAACTAATCGGCGAGAACTGTAGGAGTAGAGCAATAGATTTAATAATATGAAGTCGATGGAATGTAACTTGTGTAAACATACGCTCGAACAAAAATATTTACATTTTTTTGTTTCGTTCTTTCCAAATATATTTCAGAAAGCTAGAATATTTCTACATACAACCTTTGTTCGTCAAGTTCCGAGATTGAGTTCATTAAAAATGCGTGTAACATTGAAATCATTTGTCGAGCACTCCTTCGAAATAGTCTCCATTGCAGTCTAGACACAGCTTCCAACGCTTCTTGAGGTCTTGGAAACAGTTGGAAAACGCTTCCTTTGGCAGGGCTGTCAGCTTCTTTGTCGCGGCGTCTTGAATGGCCACCACGCTCCCCATCCAGCGACCTGTAAGGGCTGTCTTCTAGTGATGCAGAACTATCGATGGTACTAGCGATACTATCGGTAGCTGAGTCACTATCGAACTATCGATGGTAAAAAATACTATCAATTGCGGTTTCGATAGTAAAACATTTTAACACGAAAGTGTTTTAATGCCGGGGTCCACCAAGTACTTCCGTTACCGGATATGACGTTCATAAAATGGACGCCAACGGCGTGAGAAAGAAGACCAAGAAACAAACAGATCCGCCGCTGGGAATCGAACCCACGACGCGGCGGCCGCGACGGTAAGCGCCCGACGCTAAACGAACTAAGCCAGTTTGGCAGACGCCGGACACTCCACAAACGTGCCTTATATCTTTCACACATTCCCTCTCGCACGGTGCTCTCTGTTGGCAGTGTAGATCGGCGGTGCGGAGCGGGGGCGGTGCCGCCGTCTGTGAGAGATAAAAGGAAGTAATGCGCCACGATCGACATTTACCAGCGCTTACTCCGAGATTGCGCATGACATCGGAGGTCATGGTTAAAGCGTCTCGATACCAGCGAGGGACGCTGGCCGCGCTGGCGTCGCCGAGGCACCCTAGACGCAGTTACGTTTCGCTTCGTGTGAGCGTGCGCCGGCTCATCGGAGTAATGCAGCTTCGACATGCACCAACGGGATTTCTCCGCCACAGACTAGTTCGATTGCGAGAGCACCGACTAACAAAACTGCTGCAATAAGTGTTGCCGAAAGGACACGATATCAACGGGCGAATGTCGCGCCTTGGTGGAGCGAGACAGAGGCCAGCGGGACGCACGCGTTCGCGGCTCAAGCTAAAAACCTCTACGAGCTAGGCGTCAACATGGGTGCATTCGCGCCAATCGGTGCTATAGCTGCCAAGCACGAATAGACATTGTACAAGCTCTCATATATCACTACAGAATAAGCACTACTTCCGTGAAGACACGTTTCACTTTCGTGTTTAACCGATTCCTACGACGGAGGGATCAGCCATGTTTTTATGGTACTATCGATAGTACAAAATCAACAGCACGAACTCATTGCAGAATTAACTTGGTGTCCCGGCCCGCGTGGTACATAGTGGAGCCGGAGGAGCAGGCTAAAGGGCAAGAATGTTGACATTGTTGTGTTATTCACCTGAGTGCTTTGCTGACACATGACAATAAAGTCAAACTGTACAGCTGTAGCGGAAAGGAAGGCGTTACATGTAGTGGAACTGCGTGGCTTCAAATTTATATTGCAATTTATAATTTCGCAATAAAAAAATATGAACGAAGTTTGTTAATTGTAAGGTGTAACTGGTTGCTTTTGGATGTGAATTTATTGATGGACATATTCAACCATTTTCCCCGCGGAAATAATTCATTTCTTTCGCGAAGAATTGCTCATAAATTAAGCGAAGCTCATAGTAGGCTATCTCAAATATTTTGGCAATATGCTCGGCCAGCAACAGCATCATCATTCACACCACTGTCGATAGTATTGTCACGTGGTCATGACGGTGAAGAACGCTGCAACAAGAGTGAGAAATACGGAGCTCTTTACTTGTGTGCACTTATGCCCAGAAAATCAAAACTCAAAATACAAGCGATGCGCGCTGCGCATTGATAGCGGCGAGAACAGTTGTCGGCCGTCGAGTAATCTGATCATCGGTGGAACGCGTCGTCTTTTATAGATTAGTCATCGAACCTTGCTGCGTTATCGCTGGTGCTCGCGTAAGCTGTCGAATAAACTTGACTATTCGCGTCCGGCACGTAATCTTAACAGAATGGTCTCAAACAATCGTGAAGCTTCTCAAACACTACGGCGCCGTTTGCGTCAATTGATGCGAATAGTCTTTGTTGGTGAAACCCGAATGCATCAAAGCAAAGCAATAAACATGCGTGGCAGTAATATCGCTAGTAATATTAACCGTGGTACTACCGACTGCACTATCAATAGTAGTAGTAATAGTAGTAATATCGATATCGATAGTAATATCAATAGTAGTAATATCGATAGTTCGTTTACACTATCGATAGCTTTAAGAAAACTATCGATGCTATTGATAGTCAAATTACCGATAGTTCTGCATCACTACTCTCTTCACACGAGGGAAAGATCGCATGAGGAGGGGTCAGGCGAGTATGGCGGATGGGGAAGTACGGTAATTCTGTGCTTGGCGAGAAATTTTGTCACGCTGAGAGCAGCGTGCGTCCTTGCGTTATCGTCTAGAAGGCTCCGTTGCCCAGATGCTCATTGTCCAGATGCCCATTCGGCACTCTGCCTCTTTCTTTGAGGATCTTATTGAAAACATCATGTTTCGCCTTCAGCAATGATGCTGTCGACAAATGCAACATCCTTCTCTGCCTCTGAGAGCAAATCAGCGCTCACTGATGCCCACGTGCCCTTCTGGTCCTGTGTGAGGGAATGCGGCACAAGCCTGGCATTCAGCTTCCGTTTCCCCAAGTTCTCACGCAAAATTTGGTGGCATGTTGTCTTACTAATGTCGAGAGCATCCGATAACATGCAGACTGTAATAGTACTTCTTGCTGTACGATCTCCCTGATCCTAGACACGTTTTCATTCCGTGAGGCTGCAGGGCGCCCCTGCCTTGTGTCGTCTTCCACCGACGTTCTTCCCTAAACGAACCTCTTGAGCCACTCGAAAACTCGCACGCATGATAATGTCTCGTTGCCGTAAACGTCACTAAGGAGCCCATACGTCTTTGTGGCTGTCTTGCCAAGCGTCACACAGAATTTTATGTTTACACGCTGTTCGAGGTGGACGTCCACCTCTCCACATTCACTCACAGTATATAGAATGCGCTGACGACTAGTGACAACGTATTTTTCTACACGTTATGCTATCTAGCGGCTGCCACAGCAATTAACATAAATAGCTCAGGTTAGCCCCAAAAAATGACGCTACACATACGCACCAACATTTGTTTTGGGGAATCATTTCTAGAGAAGAAAATAAATCAGTCTAGAAACTCTGCGGACAAAGGTTGTATTTCATATAGCATTGAAACACCGCCAGTTTTACACTCATTTAAGAAATTTCTAGGCAGCACCTATCAAGAGGCCAATATCTACAAAGTAATGAAAGTGCCCAAATGCCGCATCATACAAAGAGGTCATCTGCATAATACATGACAGCAAAGCCTCTGTAAAATATGTTTATTTACTGAAAAATCACGTGACTATCGCTTTTCACTTTTTTGGAGCGCAGGGTAATCCGGAAACAAGTGGCCCACTAAATTCTAGTAGTCGCCTTCTCCATCGTTGCAAAGATCTCGGCTATGTTTAGGCACCACAGCGCCGCAAGTGTCCACGAATTGGTCAATGCATGGCTGTGGCACAGAATCCTTGAGTGCTCTTCGCGTCCAAAGCACGCACTCTTGTACAAAGAACAGTAAAAAAAGGTCACAAAAATTATTGTAACTGCAGAGGAACATCAAAATCTCAGAAATACAATGCTACAAAAAATTATGCCGAGTAGCATACGTGAAACTGGTGCAGAAAAGTGTTCTCACTGGCAAACAACATGACCCAATATAAAAGGCGGCATGAATTAAGTTTGCGTAGATGAATAACTGTGATTAAAGCGCACAACAGAACCCATGCTTCCCGACAACATCAACACGCAAACGTGTCATTTCCTATATCCGATGTTAGTGTAATGCCGCCTATTTTCTTTGTTACCCCATGAAAGAACTTTCATTGCAAGAGCAATTAAATGGACAATCTCGGCAGGTTTTTGCCGTCGCCGTCGGCGCCGCCGTTCCGTATAGCATAGCTTTCTACGTGCTGTGCTCTACTAAACGAAACGTTTGCGCTGAAGCCATCGGTCGCACTAAGGTGACTGCGCTGGCTGCACAGAGGTTGCGTTTGTTGAAGGAGCAAGCTGCTAGCCTTTCATCGTATGACTTCCCGATATGCTGTCGCATTCATCGCTTCACCGCTGCGGCGAAGCTGTCACTTTTTTAACAACTTTGTCGAGCTGAGACATACACCCAACCGCGTTTCGTTAGGAGTACGTGTAGTGCATCAGCTGAACGACTGACAGGCTTTAATGGTGCGCCGTGTACTAGAAGAATTCACATCCAAATTAAGCCAACGGTTAGTGAAGTCAAGCTTGAAGACGATAAGCAAGGAAAAATTTCGGCAGACCCGACGCCTTGTAGGAATCGGCTTCATGCGAAGCAGGCAGCCAGTAGTTCTATGCTGCAGTTTTTGGCCTTGAGCCAAGCGCTAGCAGGTGGATCGACGTGTTTTTGTGAACAGAGGAGGGCTTACCAGGCACGCCAACTAGGCTGACATTTAAATGGTAACTTATGGTCTGACGTAGTACCAGTCCTCGCGTTAGAACACAGGCGTCTGTGTTATCGAAACGAAGTGCATGCTACGGTGCGATGACATGGATATCATGCGTTACTTTCGTTAGTGTATTCCGCTGGGATCGAGAAACGCTTGAATATAGCTTGCTGAATCATCGGAATACAAATGTAATGTTTATTAGACTTCTATAAAATCGGAGCCAACACTGGAACTGCAATTGGCGTAAAACCGACATGACACCTGTATCATAGGAGTACATATGCATTGTTTATTCATAGGAATACAAATGTAACGTTTATTAGACTTCTATAAAAGCGGAGCCATCACTGGAACCGCAATTACCATTAACCCTACATCACACTATGTATCATAGGAGCCAGCACTACACTGAAATTGACGTTGTACCGACATTACCCCTGCATAGGGCCTTTTTTTCGAAGCAGTTTCTAGACCTGGCGTGGCTCTGTAGTAGAATACCTGACTACCACGCAGAATACTTGGGTCTGATTCCTAGTGGTATCCTAATTATTTATTGTTTGGATTCGTCAGATCAATGCTGCCGGTGTCGGCTTCTCGTTTAACACTCTCACATTTAAATTACCGATGTTTGTTCTTGCCCTTCCTGGGTAGATATAAACTGTCATTCACCTGTGGAGCATACCCGTACACCACGGCCCGTAGTAAATGGGTACTACCACAGGTGTATGGAGGAAAGGATTTGACAGCGCATGAGTGAGGATTTTCACGTTGTCATGACCAGACAGTCATACTCGCCGAACCCTCTTACTCTCCAATACCAACAATGGTCTACACTAAGGAGGCGACCACGGGAGCACCCAGACATAGATAGATAGATAGATAGATAGATAGATAGATAGATAGATAGATAGATAGATAGATAGATAGATAGATAGATAGATAGATAGATAGATAGATAGATAGATAGATAGATAGATAGATAGATAGATAGATAGATAGATAGATAGATAGATAGATAGATAGATAGATAGATAGATAGATAGATAGATAGATAGATAGATAGATAGATAGATAGATAGATAGATAGATAGATAGATAGATAGATAGATAGATAGATAGATAGATAGATAGATAGATAGATAGATAGATAGATAGATAGATAGATAGATAGATAGATAGATAGAACTCACCGCGAGGTGGTGGCTTTAGCCCAAGCCTCGCTCATAGCACCCATCCATATAGAAAAATAGCTCTCCGACGCTCGCCTGCCTGCCGCAACGCGTTCTCCGCTCGCCCTGTGAGAATTAACTGCCAGGCTAGAGGGAAGACACGACGCGCGTAGCGTTTCTCTTCGCGTTTCACGACTCTTTGGAGGAGTGCATATCGAGTATCAGTGTTTATTATGTGCTTGTTGATGCCATATTTGCGCGGGATTCACCCCCATATGCATTGTCCACGTATATGAGATGTGCCACTAGGCGTCAACGTGAGTGCGTCCACATCACGCGGTGCTACATATGCCAAACAACAATAGACGTTATAGAAGCTCTGATATACCAATGCACTAAAGCAATCAGCTACTTCTGTGACAACACGTTTCACTTTCGTGTTATAGTGGTTCCTATGACAGAGGGATCAACCATCTTTCTCTCTCACACTCCTATGTTTTGTTTTGTTTTCGGCATTGAGTGGCGTGCAATGACCCTACCTTGTACTAGGGCATTCAAGTGTCTATCAAGCTGTAGTATCGTACCAAGTAAACGTTTCTATTTAAACAAACAAATACTTCGCATTTCTTTTTCTTACTATGCAGACGAAACGATGATCATCAGATATAATGTTTTGGAAAGTTTAAGTTCGCGATTAACTTAATAATAATAATAATAATAATAATAATAATATTTGGCATTTAACGTCCCAAAACCAAGATATGATTATGAGAGACGCCGTAGTGGAGGGCTCCGGAAATTTCGACCACCTGGGGTTCTTTAAAGGGACCGACAACTGCCCAGAACATGAAATGAGATGACTGCACTGATGGAAAGATTGTCCGTCGCATTGACTCAAACCAACCCTGTTTATCTCGTGAGAGGCGGATTTATATTTTTATTTCTTCATTGAAAGTCGCGAAAAATGACCTTTGGCGCCTCTGGCGGCAAAATCATACACGGTCCAATGAAGCCGGTCACGTGACCATTGATTGGTGTATGCGTTCGATGACTTTTCTGTTAGTACTGAAATATTGTTCATTTCTTTATATTAAAAGATATTATTCCATAAAAATGTACATATAGGCCTGCGTTAGTTGTATGCAACAAAGTGGCGCTGCCTTCGCTTGGCGTAATGATCCCATGCCGCGAAAAGCCACCCATGACACAGGCGCAGGCAAGCTTGGTCGCAGGCGCGCACAACGCTGTACAAATACCGAGAAGGTGTATAAAGCCACATCATCTCATTGTAACAGCTTGCTATTTTCAAAAATGGCTGGAAAGCTCAAAACAAAGGTGGTTAAGCATAGCTACAGTAACGCCTGCGAAAGCAGAACAACGACAGCTTTCACAAGGGCTAGCGGCATTGCTATCAATTCTCAGCGTTGCTGAAACAAGCCTTCATGCGTGTTTGGAGCCTTTCAGATCGAAAAATACTGCTTATAAAATAACTACGTGCTTTTCAGATAAGCCACTGCAGCTACAAACGCTACGAAGGGTAAGCTTCCTGTCGCGCCGTAAAAAGCTGGGTCGAGAAAACTCAGTTGTCGGTCCCTTTAACCTGCACCTAAATCTAAGTACACGGGCCTCAAACATTTTCGCCTCCATCGAAAATGCAGCCGCCGCGGCCGGGATTCGATCCCGCGACCTTCGGGTCAGCAGTCGAGCGCCATAACCACTAGACCACCGTGGCGGGGGGTTCGCGATTAACTTAGGATTGGTTGCTGACATATCAGTTGCGATTGACTTCGGGTTCAGCGTTTTACAAAGGCGCATTCAAGACACATTTATTAACAGAATTAGCTCTCATTTGAGAAGCGGACAGTAATCAAAGTAAACTGGAAGATACCTCAATCACTCGATTGAGATCGAATGACGACACCATTGAATTCTTTAAAAATATCGTTTCACTTATC
Organism: Rhipicephalus sanguineus; assembly: GCF_013339695.2. Lineage (NCBI taxonomy): Eukaryota > Metazoa > Arthropoda > Arachnida > Ixodida > Ixodidae > Rhipicephalus > Rhipicephalus sanguineus. The sequence goes on along the minus strand of NC_051181.1, from coordinate 40,144,882 downwards.
ACTGCGGTGTAGTATTGTTCCTTTATTTTGCTCCTTTTGCGGTCTTTTACTTCTAGGTTACTTTATTTTCCCGCGCTTAATTCTGTTTGTTTGCCTGTTTTTCTTTGTGTTTGAGTTTGTTAAAACCGGTCGGACACCACGCTATACTACGGAATGTAGGCGGTGACTTCCAAGAAAGGCATTGCCCCAGGAGTGATATATTTCTGGATACCAATGAAGTTGCGCTTTTGTACTTACGGTGTCCATTATACTCCAGGTCCTCAATAACGCAATCCTTGTAGTCGGTGAAGTAGAACATACCGCCTTTCGGAGTTGAATCTGTCAAAAGCAGATGCGCGTACATTTGAGGAAATTATGTCTTGCTGACACTGACACTCGCGAATCCACTACGCGACAAAAATAACGGAATTTGAGGCGTTCTTATGTTTTGGCGAAGATTTAAGAAGTGAGCAATTTAAGAAGAGCGCAGCGCTCTTTCCTGTCTCCCTCGTTCTTTCCTGCTGGTTGCGCAGCAAGTCGAGTTTACGAATTAAAGCGTTTAAGGTGTAAAAAGTGATCTACAATGCAATAATTTTTCACTTGTATGCCCGTATATGTTACCATCAGCAAACTTCAGTTATGAGTGACTGCCCATCCTTCACCTCTGTTGTCCATGCCCCGTCTTGCGCTTTTCAAAGAGGAACATCATTCGATGCAGCATGCGTGGCAACCACCAAGTTTTCGGTGGTATCAAGCATTCACGGCAAGTTAGAGAAAGGACACTTGGTGTAGTTTCAATATTTGGCTGAAATTATGAAATAATAAGGCAGTGGAAGGTTGAAGCACACTAACAGTGAATGCGAATCATCTGCATTTCACTTGTCATGCTCTCCCACTAGAGCTAGCACTTTCCTAGGCTATCCTTCATGGGTGGTAGACATTCTGGCCTTCCTCACGGCCAAGGCCTTCGTTACTTCGGACATATTCTCTGTTCATTTATTAAGGCGAAAGACTTAGCCATCATCAAACGCGAAAATGCCCGTGCATCCCGCGGCTTCGGCGACAACACGAGGGATGCAAAAAAACATCACGTGACGACGTCACTATGACGTCATATGGTGACGTCATCTCATGGCATCATCGCTTGGTCAAAGGCGGGCCGATCACGGAAGCAGTGCAAAACCAGGTGAGGTGCCTCCGATTCGGGAGGCAGTGCAAACCCAAGTTAGGTGTAGAAGCTTGCAGTGGGTGGCGGGGCAGGATCAATACATGGAGTGAGAAGAAAAAGAAGATGGCTTCCGCCTTCGAGTCGCCTTCGGTGAATGCGTAAGGGACCTTGTCATTTCTGCGATAGCACTTCTATGGACATTTCGGACTAGTTCTTGCCGTCGCCGTCGTGATCCGTATAAAGTTGAAATCGATAACATTGCACCGGGCGTCGTATGTTGTATGTGCGAGTAAAAGCGAGCGAGCGCTGCTGAAGAACGCGGCTAAAGCACAGAAAGCACGAGCGGACCAACTCTGCCGCGCGAAGGGCACATCCGAGGACATCGCCCCGCGCGCTGTGCGCGCTATGTGCGAGTGAAAGCGCGCGAATGCTGTCGACGAATCAGTTCAAGCAGAGATGAAACGGCCGTCTCCAGCGCACGAAAGACACAGAGCGGTGCGGGAGGGAGGACAATAAATGCTTCTTTTGACTGGGTGGGCACAGTCATCCGCGGCCGTGCGTACCGTGCATGTTTAGAGGAGGTCAGAGGGACGGCTCATACCTTTGTACGAGTTGTGCATTCATCACAGTTTGCGATGAAGTCATAGACAAAACAAGGATGGCTTCGCTCGCTGTAGCGGCTGCATTTTCTTACGTCAGAGCTTTGTTGGGTTACGCTACATCGCGTGCTAAAGCTGTTAGTCTTACTTCGCATAACATCTTAATTTGTTGCTATCGCATTCATTGCTGCTCGCTTGTGGCGAAGCTGTGACTTTTCTGTTTACACATAAACATATCCTGTTGTGCGCTCTAAGGACGCGTTCTAGCGACAGGCACAGCAATACCTTATCGAACTTCTGTCTGCCTGCGCCAGCATAGTGGCAGAGACCGTTCGCTGTCATCGAATGATATCTGTTCATGTTTCCTTGTCCGTGCGTGATACCTTGTCCGTGCTTGTTTATTTATTACTAAGCCAGTTACTGTTCTAATTGATACATCCAATAAAGCCAAAAACCTTACTTTGTGTAGTTGTCAAATATGTAACTGTCACTATCAATGCTTGGCGTTTCGGTCGAAACTGTGACATTTCTTTCTCGCAATTGCAAGAACCTTAAAGCAAAGTACGTATCAATGTAGCTGAGTTTTTCTGTAAGACTCACCATGATCCAGAGTGTATGAAAATTCTGGAGAATTTTTCTCGGCTTTCACATGGAATGAAATAGTTTCGCTGTAAAAAAACGGGAAGGTATTAACTGTACTTGTTTATTGTAGGTTGCGCCATCTCACCAATGTTAATTCCTGGAATCCTGTCATGGAAGGGCTCAGTCAAACTCGTTTCGCTAAGTCATAAATTAAGATAGATAAACAAATTTTAGTCATTTTTAGCATGTCTTTTTATATTGCGTTTGTTCGATACCTCTTCAAGTGTACAAAACGACTCAGTGGATACAGCGAACGTTCAAAGGGAAGTTGAAATACTTTTATTCGAGCTATTTACATGTCCTTCCTAGTAATAAAATCTACACAGAGTAGTTTCGCCAGGTTATCGCGTTAGAAACAAATATATACGGTTGGTAAGTTACACGGTGACAAGTGCGTCAAGAAAACTTTGCAGTGATGTACCGTCAAATAATGTCTGAAAATTTAAACAAAAGCGGAAAACCACGCTACCGAAGCACACACACACAAAAGATAAAACCAGAGAAGTGGTCCTGAAGGCAGAGGAAATCGCCGTCTACCTCCTTAACAGGCAATGGTCATTTTATTATGCTAGTCAACACAAATCGACAGACCTTTCCGGGGGGAATGGAGTATCTATCCTCCTCGCTGCCACGACTAGAATATTAAATTACATTTGATATGAAGTTTGCGCTAGCCTTCTTTTTGATAATGTTGCTGCAGAACAACCAAGCAGTCCTTTGTAACAGCTAATATCTCAACATGGTTTCCAAGAACACCTGTCATAGGTGGCATTAGAGTTAGCCACCATTTTGCGAATGTCGCCGCTTTCCTGACTTGTGGGCTTTCGCAGGCACGGGTCGCAGTTTGGTAATGAGCACATTTATAACTTTATTGAAGTTTTGCGAGGGAGGTCTAACTGCCACAGGTGTCAAATACTACCATTGGATAGAACTGCAAATCTGGCTAGTGTAATTTGGCTCATGATAATGAATAAAACAAAGCCAAAGCACAGGGACAAATTGTAAGGCAGTGCCCGAAGGACGCATTCGTGTCGTCAGTCTGGTTCTTTTTACCAGTGTATGCGGTGTAGTCTATTTATCAATACTGCGTGTTTAGCTGAATTTTACGATGACGAGGCAAATTGAATGATTTGGTGTTTTAATTTTTTTTACATCTTTCACGGTGTGTGCTCTGAAAGATGCGAACCCACAATTGTTAAAACTATCTGATCACGCAAATTCCTCGCTTTTAACCACGGAGCTGTTTAAGCTCGAGGTTAGGTGCCGTGCAGAAACTCACCGAGCTTTGCGCGTTGCCTAGCAACCACCCGGCCCCTATTCGCCTAGCAGCGCGCTGGAGGAAGGAAAGGAGGAGGAGAGAAGTGGAGTGGAGCAGAAGAATAAATTGATAAAACAAAATAAAATTTTTTCCCGAGGCGTAGTTCGTGAGAGAAAAGTCGGCGTCGTCCGTGAGCGAAAACTCGAGATGTATATAATAGAAACACATAAAAACCTTTGCTTGGAGTAGGAACCAAACCCAGGCGTTCTGCGTGGCAAGCACGTGTTCTACCACTGAGCCACGCCATCGCTTAGAGCTGTTGCCGAAAAAACCCTATGCGAATTACATCTATACTGCGAGGAGTCTCCTTTACGCATGTAATGTTGCGTGTCAGAAGCATAGAACCGCGCCAGGCGTCAAAACATGCGAATTGCAAGGAATGGGTGGTTTAAGGGTGCAGCCATTACAAAGTGCTCGGACATATTAATTCGACATCAGAAAAAGCACCAACAAAGTGAGCAGGTGCGCATGTTGCCTTACGGACGCGTAGTGGGCATTTCGCTAATTCGCAGAAGGAAGAATTATGGCGTAGTGGGCACTTCGCAACTGCGCTTGCAGTAGCCATTGTAGGATAGTTGTAAATGACTAATGTAACTCGCACAGACGCTTCATTCCTTGCGGCACGTTTGAGGTCTCCACGCTATCGCGTTCTATCCTTGAAGTGAAGTTCAAGCGTCCTCCAACTTTCTCGTTACGCCTCTGCATTCTTAGCGAACGTGAACACTTACGTACCCTGTAGATGGAAAAGCGAGATCATACGTTGCCGTATGTGTGCGAGGGTCGATTTCCGTTCTCTTCGCTGACCAGCATTCAAGTATATCGTCGTGGTCAGAGTCTAAGATAGCCACGGCATTCACGAAGCTTTCCATTACCTGCGATGATAGCATGTAGTAAAGAGACACAATAGTAATCGCCTAAAACAGACACATTTGTAGCCTCCCGTATAGAAGATAAGAGACACGGTAGGAACGTGTACTATGGACTTGTACTGTGCACTTAGTCCACTCTTGTTTTGTGCTAAAACTGCGTACTTCATTTGAAAGAATACGTATTCAGTTTGTAGCACAGTAGTGGTAATCTCGAGAAAGCAGCCTACTCAACCTACTGAGAGCAACTTTTTGCTATTGCTAATTTTGCATTTCGACTTCATTTAAGCAGTTCACGACTACAGTAGAACACAAGCGAAATGTCGTCGCAAATGTACTGTTGATAAGCACAGACTGCGTCACTTGATATTTAAGTCTTGTTGTTCCTTCATCGTCTGCATTTCACTGATTGCTTACCTTAAAATGACGCTCTCAAATATTAAACACATTGCTCCTATAAGTACGTGAATGTGTTTCTTACATAAGGCAATAAAAAGGGTGATCAGATGTTTGGCACATTTGTGGAGAGCACTGTTCAGCACATGCGACAAATATAGAGACGTTATCTTGGCGTCGTCTCTGTCAGCAGGAATAGTATCAGGGACAAAGATGGCTACTGTTCGAGAAAACGTAAAAAGTTCTGGATCAACCCTTACCGGAAGCTCAGTTTCCCAGAGGCGAAAAATACGCATATTGATGCTCGAGAGCAGAGAGTAGGCTGACGTTTACCTACAGGTAAAAAAACAAGCCTGGTTGATTGCGGCAACAAACGCATATAAGTCTTGGGACCCTTGCTTCGCTGCAAAGGGAGAGCGACGAAAAATACAACGACTCAAAAAGCGGGTGAACTGATCCACCGAAAAGCGGGGAACTTTCTTTTTTAAATTCATAATATAACGGATGTCCATCCTGGTCATGGCGATAGGCACTTAAGTCTCGTCCGAGAGAAGAAAGGAGCGACAGACGCTTGCTACAGTGGGCTTCTTACTTAGAATGCTGTAAGTACAGAGATAAAACAAAAAAACAGCTAATGTTCAAGATAGGCTGGTTTCATGCGGACGCGAGACAAGGTCTCCTGCTTCGCGTGGACGTCAATATTTATCATTTGCTCGGAACACGAAGCCACACAAAATTGCGTGTGGCTCCGGGTAACGTTCGCGGTTTAACAGTTTGCGGGCTCAGCTTAGTAATACGCGGACCGCGATAAGGCTCGGTGTTTAATGTTAGGATGGCTTAGTCCATGCAGCGAATGGAATTTAGGGCACATATCTCACTGGTCTTGTATGAGTAACGAGCGGACTCGAGACATGTCGCACGTGCCTAATGTTATAGCTAGAGAATGGGCACTTCTGCAAGCTGCAGTGGCAAGCCTTTTCGTTCAATCGGCCCAGCTCGAGGCTCTCCTGGGCGTCAGCTATGGCCAAGGACCAGCAGGCACAGCTATGATTCACGACAGTGTGTCAGCTGCCTGGCTTTTGGTCCAAGATATGTGGCAGATGTTTCTCTAATCTGGAACGTCCGCCATCTGGCAAGGTCATGGATGGCCATTTCTTGCCGTTTAGAAGAAAAGCTGTACGCTTTGATCGCAATGTACCACTCTCTTTTTAAAGATAAGTTAGGCATTATTACAAAAGAAAGCGCCGAGCTGTACTTCAACCCTAATCTGGTACCGACATTTTTCAAAGCAAGAAACGTGCCGTTCGCGTTGCAGAAGGATGTGGAGTCTGAGCTTTTGAAGAGGGAAAAAATTGGCATCATAACGGCCGTCGCCACAGCAGATTACGCAATGCCAATCGTACCTGTTATCGAGGAAGACGGTGTCATACGCCTCCGGGGTGGTTATAAAGTCAGAGTGAATCCGCGCCTTGACGTCACACGTTATCCGTTGCCGAAGGCCGCGGACTTGTTCGCGGCTCTTTCTGGGAGCACATACTTTTCAAAGATCGACCTTAACCGTGCTTATCAGCAAGTGGTCATGTCTGTTGCCTCAAAGCAATACCTAAACTTGAACACGCTCAAGGGGTTGTTTGTTGTCAACAGATTACCTTTTGGAATCACTTACGTACCGGAAATTTTCAAAAAAATAATGGGCACAATGTTGAAGGGCCTCGACGGTGTTTGCTGCTACCTAGATGATATATTGGCACCTGGGAAAACAACAGAAAGCCACTTCGCCAATCTCGAACCACTGCTAGAGCGTCTTCAAAGCCGAGGCGTCAGAGTAAAGAAAAAGGAGTGCTCGCTTTTTTTTTTTTTTTCAAAGCGAACTTGACTACCTTGGCCACAGAATCAGCCCTGAAGGGATTTCATCATTTTCAGGTAAAGTTAACGCATTCTCGAGGCACCAGAGTCGAAGTCCAAGAAGCAGCTTCAATCTTTGTTGGGCTTTGTCAACTATTACAGCAAGTTCGTGCCCCAGTTAGCAACAATAGCGCAACCATTTTGCAGACTTTGCGGGAAAATGTAGCGTGGCACTCGTACGAGCATGCGCGAGAAGCGTTCAACCAAGTGAGAGCTCTGTTGGCGCAACCACTAACACTCGTACACTAAGACCCTGAAAGACAACTTAGGCAGTCATGAGACGCGTCACAGTATGAGGTAGGGGCAGTCCTGTTTCATATCTACGATGACGGAAGGGCACGGCCCATTGCTTACTCGTCAAGAACGCTATCTGAAGCGGAAAGGAAATACAGTCAACTGGAGAAGGAAGCGTTAGCCATCATTTTTGGTGTAGAGAAGTTGCACTTCTATCTTTATGGGAGCTCATTCACGTTGGTCACAGACCATAAGCCTCTTCAAACCATACTGGGCCCGACAATCGGAATTCCAACCATCGGTGCTGCTCGTTTGCAACGCTCGGCAGTGGCGTTGACAGCGTACTGATACAATCTTATCTTCAAGAAATCGAGCGAGAACGTGGAAGTCCATTTCTGCTCGCGTCTGCCGCAGACAGATCTTCAAGAAGAAACCAAAGAAACAGAAGAAGCATTTTATTCGTCGCGATTTGTCTCGTTCCCTGTTTCTGGCCAAAATATCACGGCTGCCACGAGTAAAGCCCCAATTCTTTGTCAAGTGAAGGAATTCACAAATGTGGGCTGGCCCATGTCGATCACTAATGCAGTTGAAGCCTTTTTTCGCAGGTGCAACGAACTGATGGTGCATAAGGGATGCGTCATGCTGGGCGAAAGAGTAGCCGTCTCTCCTGCAAAGCTGCGAGGGTTCGTTCTGGAAGAACTCATGAGAGCCATCCCGGCAGCGTACGCAACAAAGAACTAGCACGCAGCTACATGTGGTGGCCGACTCTTGAAGCGGACCTCGAGCGTCGCATCAGAAGCTGCTCTAGTTGAGAAGAGCAACGTAACGCTCCAATCAACGCACCTCTTCACCCGTGTTCATAGCCGACTTTGTAGTGTTATCGTCATCTCTGTTCGGGCCAAGCACTAGTGTGCAGCCTTACGACGTCACTGGTGTAAAGTGATAAAAAGCGGCTATGGAATAAACAAGGGAGTTCTTTTAGGTAGTGACATCGGAGTGGCGTCTGTCTTTCAAGCGCATCGTACCGCTCGGCTTAGAGCGGACGCGACATGGTGTCAGAAGTGGGATGGGCCTCCCATTCCTAGTTGCTATTGCGGCACTCACCCTGTGTTCGGCCTGCACGATGGCAGCCACGCCAGCGGCTGGCATCCCACCACTGACGCCGTTCAACTTCGACCAGACTTCCGAGTGGCCAGAATGGATCATGTCATTCGATGATTACCGCTATGCGTCGGGACTCAACGAGAGAACGGAGGAAGCCCAGGTGCGAACGCTTTTGTACACCATGGGCAGGCAGGCCAGGAAAATTTTTCAAACTTTTGGCCTTACCGAAGAGGAGTCTCGATGCTACGAGACAGTGAAAAATGGTTTGACGCCCACTTTGTGGCCACAAAGAATATAGTCTACGAAAGCGCAAATTTCCATCGCCGGAAACAAGAACCCGGAGAAAGTGCGGACAACTTTGTGACCGACCGCTGTGAATTCGCTGGATTTCGAGAGCGAATGATCCGCGACAGATTCGTTGTTGGCCTCGAAGACGCACAACTGTCAGAAGCGCTCCAGATGGATTCTACCCTTACGCTGGCGACTGCTCTTGCGAAGGCCAGACTCAAGGAAACAGTTCACCGGCTGCAACTGGAACTCCGGGCCGTCAGCAACAAGGCGACAACAGGTGAACTTGGCACGGTCCAACGAACATCGAGCAAATTGCCCGGCACCTGGGAGGACCGAACAACAGGACAGCAACGGCAGTCGCCCCAGCGTTGGTCGCAGGGGAAGCGGCGACGGCAAGGGTGCCAGTTCTGCGGACGTTCGAGCCACGCGAGAGCCGAGTGTCCAGCACATTCAGCACGGTGTGACCACTGCGGAATCAAGGGACATTTCGCCAGCGTATGCCACAAGAGAACCGAAAATCAGGTGGGCGTGTCTGTGATAGAAGGCGTCGTAGAGAACTTTTTTGTTGGGACACTTAACGGATCAAATGCCCGATACGCCGAAGTGTCTATCAACGAGGTACGCGTAAGTGCGAAAATTGATGCAGGAGCGGAAGTTACGGTTGTTCCGCCCGATTTCCCCGGCATACCGTCTTGTATAGACAAGTCGCACGCTGTGCTGAGAGGTGCTGCAAACCGGCGTCTCGAAGTTAATGGTTGCTTCGACCCTGCTTCACTCACGCGGTCGCGTCTCTGTGGTAGTTTCCGTATCGCGTACTGCCGCGTGTGTTTTACGCGCTCGTGAAAGTCGCTCTGACCAGGCACGTAGCCAGGATTTTTTTTCGGAGGGGGGGGGGGGGGCCAAGGCCTAATTGTTCGAAAGACAGTCTTTCCATGGCAAAAACAAAAAAAAAAGTTGCCTGGAAATATAGAGGGCTGGAAAAATTTCGGGGGGGGCCCGGGCCCCCCCCATCATATATGTGATGTTGCCGGATGCCCGAATGGCGCACGCCGCCAGTGCGCGCCGCCGCGCAGTAAAAGAGGGCAACTTTGGGCACGGCAGCAGTGACGTGAGAAACACCGCTTTCAGACGGGTGACTTGAAGTGTGCTAGCGCGATGGGACTACAAAACGTGATTTTATTTCAAAATAAGCGCTTCTTTGGCCCAAAAGTAGCACTAGGAGGTTTCTGGGCCGTTATTTCAACAATCAACGTCGACTTAATATTTGCATTTAGCGTCTCTTTAACGCATGTAATATGGCGTGGCAGAAGCGTAGAACCGCACGAGGCGTCAAAACATGTGAACTGCACAACGAGTGGGTGTTTTAAAGGCCCACCCATTACAAAGTGCTGAGACATATTTAATCACCATCATCAGAAAAGTATCAACAAAATGAGCAGCTGCGTAGGTTCGCGTGTTGCCTTACGGACGCTTAGTTCGCCCTTCGCTGATTCGCAATAGGAATAATTATGGTGTAGCTGGCATTTCGCAACTGTACTTGCAGTAGGCATACTAGGATAGTTTGAAACGGCCAACGTTACGCGCAGAGACGTTCGTTTCCTTGCGGCAGGATTGAGGCATCCACCGAGAACCGAAGCCATGCCAGCAATTGAGAAGGAGATACGCATGGGGCGCGATTACAATAGATAGATAGAAAGAAAGAAAAGCCAGTTTGCGCATTGGTAGAGTGACCTAGAATTCTAGGTCACTTTAGCATTGGGCAGCAAATGATTCAGCGCCGCTACTGTTGCCAACCGAATTTTGGTTTCCTTGATGCAGTGTTCCTGCTTCCGAGACGAGTGGAAGTTGGGCAATTTCTTAGACTCGCAATGCAGCAGTCGGTAAGCCGCCGAAAGTGTTGCGCACAAGACACTACGAAGAGCCCGTGAAAAGATGCAGACGCGAGAACATTGCGCAACGTAGAGAAGTACGTTGACTGGAGTGCGGAAGTCCTCGATTGCCACTACCCGCGATTTCAGTGGTGGACATGCAAGGGCGGCACAAATCCAGGACTCGCATTTCACAGCCTCTTAGCACGAGACCGTGTTCATTCAGTCACTCAAATAGAGGGCGAAAGTGCTCGTTTTGAATCTCGTTTGTGCAGCTTGAGACAAGAATGACGTCTGAGTAGACGCGAGAGAACGGAAGCGACGCTTCTTGCTCTGGGCAACCGAAACTGTGGCTTGACGCTCTAAAAATGGCTGAATATAATAAAGTGCTACGCCGTGATATGCGGGTAATTAGATAGTCATAGCAACATGAAAAATCAGATAAAGCATTTTTTGCGTCAGTAGCCTCTGATTTTATTAAAACTTCTGTTGGGCCTGATTGGTACATATCCTCTGACTTTATCCCGCGTATAGCTGTTGAGCTTGTGAACGCTGTGTGCATGTAATTACAGCAAGCCGTTCTGCAAAGAAAAGAAAGCTGCTAGACACTGAGTTTGCGTGTTCACTTTTCGCCCTCTTTCCGTCCCTCATATTCTGATGCATTTCGTAGTGCTGTCTGTAAAAAATTCAGTTATAATGCCTAAATTGCAGGTAACTATTTCTCGCCACTACGATCCAGAAATAATATCATCAGTAGACTAGAACGACTGCCAAATATATGATTTCCCTTTGCATACTTACAGGCATATGCTTTGCATACTTGCAGGCATATGCTGATTACGATATTAACGCAGGCAAAACCACATATAGCATAGCTAACTGTGGCACGGTGAGCACGCGCTCGCGCCAAGGAGAAGTCTTCCTTCTCTTGTTCTCCAAGCAGGGGCGTAGCCAGAAATTTTTTTCGGGGGGGGGGGGGGGGGGGGGGGTCAACCATACTTTATGTATGCTCGTGCGTGCGTTTGTATGTGCGAGTGTAATATACGCAAACAAAACTGAAAAATTTAGGGGGGGGGGTGAACCCCCAACCCCCCCCCCCTGGCTACGCCCCTGTCTCCAAGCGTCTTGATGGCGATATTTACGCCGGCAAAACCACATGTAAGGCTCATGCGACATAAGCTTTGTACGAGCTCAAACGAGCTTCATATGTAAATCAAAAGAAAGAAAGAAAGAAAGAAAGAAAGAAAGAAAGAAAGAAAGAAAGAAAGAAAGAAAGAAAGAAAGAAAGAAAGAAAGAAAGAAAGAAAGAAAGAAAGAAAGAAAGAAAGAAAGAAAGAAAGACGCCAACAGGCGTTATCTCCGCCGCTCAGTCTTCTTCTTCCCTGGTCTGGCGAGGCGCGCTATGGGCGTTTAGCCACTGCCTCCCGCAGGAAAAGCTGCTGTGAAAGTTTCATAAAACATAAAAATTTCGTTGTCGATCGTACCGCGGTTGTCACTGCTTATATCCCCCGTTAACATGCACGACAGAGTGTAGGAGCGAGATACTGTTTGTTTGCTGCTTGTACGAGGGGAATCAATTATCTCGAACAGCACACGTTTTCTCCTTATGTGTTATGGTGCACAGTTTAACATTTCTGCGCAATTGAAGAGGACGAAGCAAGCGAGAAATAGAAAGAGAGAGGATGAAATGCAAAAATTAGGAAGAAAAATAGAAACCAATAGAAATAAAGACAAAAACACGCAGAAAAAAGTGAAAAGAGAACAAGAAAGAGAGGAGAAAAGAAAGAGAAAACCGAAAAGAAACATGGTAGGCTGCCCAGCCCCGCACTTCCTTCAGGCTTGGCACCACTAGCGCAAAGCTGCCTTAGTTTTATGTTATTTGTTTTTTTTTTTTGGCATGCGACTCCCCGTTTGCATGCGACGCGCCTGTAAGGTGCTCGGGTTCCATCCAGCATTTCAGTGGCCTGGGTGTTCACCTGGGATTTCCGACAGCACGCAAATGTCGACTTCTTCGCAGCAGCAAAAAAAAATAATAAAGAAAAAACCAAGAGTTTTAGGAGAGGTGACGGCGGAGGACAGAGCAGGTGGCGGTACTTTTTCCGAAAGTAGAGGGGCTTTATTCCCAACAGTTGCAAAGCGCACCTAATGCCGTGTCTGTTGTCTTGAAAATACGTCATTTAGAGAGAAATCATATGTTTCTGAGAACGTATATAAAATGGGATTTGTCGTTTTTAGAACTCAGCAATATGGCCTAGCTACCACCTATATGCTTCTTGCGTCAAGCAAATCAAAAACGCACGGCCTTTGTCGCCACCGCCACATGACGAAACGTCACTTCACATAACAAAAATAGCCAATGTGTATCGCTTAGTAAGAAATCAAGGCACTTTATCCGGCGAAATGAAATTATTACAGCTTCGCTTTCGGCATTTCTACTTGCGCAACGATATCGGCACATTCCACACTACCAGAAGGATAGATGAAAGCGACATGCTTAATTTGTGCCGCGAGGCCCCTTAAGCGTACGCATTACGTAAGCAAAAGCGAAATGCAATGAGCACATTCACGTCGGAAGTGCGCGGTCACTTCGTGTCGAGTCTTTGTTTTTAAGCACTTCTTTGCACTTTCCGAGGGTTCACCGGCCCCCTAGCGAAAAGCGAGCGAACGCGAAAGAAAACGAGCAACCTTACCCTTCACTGTGTGCAAGAGGCTGGTCGTCTGCCAGTCATGCACGCACGTCCTTTTCTTAACAGTGTGTTACTTTTTGCAGTTAGCGCGACAATCGATAACCTGGTCAAGTCGACATTAGATCGGTAACAGCCTCCCAGCTTCGGGGGATATTTGTCATGGCTAAACTACACACATGGCGGACACAGGACCAGTTGTAAGCTGATAATGAGGGCTCTTACAAGAACATAGAAGAGCCTTCGACAGTTCTGAGATCTGCTGGGCACTTGGTGTGTAGTAGCACCACATTCTGCAATGATGTCACTTAGACTTCCTGCGTTCTTCAGTAACAGAGAACGCTGACTTTTATCAGTACCAGGCCCCGCAATATCGAAGCTCCACAAATCCCAGTGTGTGCATACATATTACAAGTGATATTACACTATTCGCTAAATGAGTGTTTCTTGAGTGTGCTATTTGGTTTGCAACAACCGTCAAGGCAGGCGCATAGTGTTTATCAATGCATTTCGTAACACCAATAGGCCAGCTGTAAAGCCAAAAGCAGGTCTTCGCTCTACTTCTATGCAGTTATAATATGTAACCACGATTTCGACCACTTTAACCGCGAATCCTGCGCCATCCTTCGATGTCGCTAAGATTCAACCGCACTTAGGTTCAAATGCCATAGTCAGGTGCATAAAAAACGCCACGCCTGCGCTAAAACCGCAGCACAGTCACGGCGAAAGCTGGAAGAGCGGCGTTTCCAGAGCCCGTTGTAAGCTCTCTTGGGGCTACAATGCAAGTACACTAGAAAGGTACCCACTACACCATAAATCACAATTTTTGTGAAGTTGGGAAGCACCAACTAAGCCATTATTCGTCATTCGGCGGAGAAGCGAGGCACCAGCTACACGTCTGTAAGGCATTATGTGCACTTTTTTGACGCGACGACTGATGATGAAGAATTATGGCTCAGTCCTTTGTAATGGGTTGGAAGCTTTAAACGGCCCACCAGTTATGTAATTTGCATTGGGTGACGCCCGGTCGCTATTTCCCTCTCCCGTCATGCTGTATAACATACCTTGACGTGAGAGAGAGACAGGGGGGGGGGGGGCGAAGAACTTTACTGAGACCCCGAGGAAATAAATCATGCGCTTATGGGCTTCCTTGGCAACCAATACCAGCGCACTTGCGAGCAACCCACTACGCTATTAATCATTGTAATTTTACTGAGACCCCGAGGAACTGGATGATGCGGTTATGGGCTTCCTTGGCAACCAATACAAGTGCACTTGCGAGGAACCCACTACGCTATAAATCATTGTAATTTTGAGAAGTAGGGCAGCAGGCACTGTGCCATTTTTCGTCATTCTACGGAGAGCATTTGTACCTGCTAAACGCATGTAAGGCATTATGCCAACTTTGTTGATGCTGTGCCTGATTACGATGAAGATTTATGGCAGAGCCCTTTGCAATGGGTTGGAAGCATTTAACAACCTACTCGTTGCGCAATTCCCATTGTGTGACGCCTGGTTACAGAATTCGCGTTGTGCGACGCTTGGTGCTTATTTTACTCTTCTACCACGCTATATTTGATATGCTAATGTGGTTCCTTCCCCACATGAAGCCTGTATAGGACCTTTTTGCAAAGCAGTTTCAAGCACCGGCATGGCTCAGAGGTTGAATACTGGGCTCCCACGTAGAGGGCCCAGGTTCGAACCTCGTTCCATCCTGGCATTTTTTTCTTATTTCGTTTTTTTTTTCATATTTCGAGCGATATGGATACGGACACCGGCGGCGGCGGCGGCGGCGGCGGCGTACAACTACGGCGCCAAAAACGGCCGGTGAAATGATCTCATAACAGCTTTCGCTGTAAAACCTTTTTGGACCCCTGCAATAACCGAAAAAATAATTCAAGGATTGGTATTGTACATTTTCGTGTGACTCAATATTCCACGTGCGTTTATAAGCTTTATTTTGATGTATTCGGGTTTCAGCCACAAAAACTGTTAGCAACGCTCGGCGCAGACCACGCCGTAATGCTTGAGACGCTTCGCGATTGTTTGAGATCATTCTATCAAGATCACGCGCAGGACGCGAATAGTCAAGTTTATTCAAGAACTTACGCGAGCACCAATGCTGGAATGTTTGATGACGCGCTCCGCCGATGATCAGATTGCCGACGGCCGACGCACTGTTCGCCGCCATCAATGTAAATCGTGAATTCCTTGTACATGGTCTTTTCATTTTCTGTGCACAAGTTCGCCCAAAAAAAGAGTTTACCTTGAACACACCGACTTCTGCCTTCGTCAACGTCACGACCACGTGAAATCTGGTGGAGGTGCTGGATAGGGGTTCGTATTCTGGTGGAAGACCTTGCTGCCTGCGGCTGGCTCGCTGGTCAGGGTTCGCGTCGATGTCGCCTTTACGGCGTCGGCTTGGCTCACGGCTGGAGGGAGGCGTTTGGTGCATGGACCGGGAAGCATCTCCACCAGAACACGTACCCCTACCTAGCACCTCCACCAGATGTCACGTGGTCGTGACATAGACGAAGGCAGCAGTCGGCGTGTTCAAGACTAAACTTTTTATTTGAGCGAACTTGTTCCCGGAAAATGAAAGGACAAGGTACAATACTCACGAATTCAAGTGCGACATCAAACATTTTAGTATAACGACTGGTATTCGCAATTGCTCGAGATAACCACGTCATGTCGCGACGAATCTCGTCTTTAAAGGTAATGTTGGCTCTGATCTAGGCGTTCGAGTCGAAATTACGCCGATATGACCCGAACTCAAGACGGTGAAGACGAAAGTATGTGCGTTATTTAGCCGTAAATTGTCCAGTTTCAATCCGTGAGTACTGTACAATCAATTCACGCTGTACACTGAAAGCCGCGAACAGGGCTTCGGCCGTCGGTAATAGGATCATCGGCGGAGTGCGCCGTCTTTTATAAAGCAGTCATCGAACCTTCCAGCGTTATCGCTGGTGCTCGCGTAAGCTCTCGAATAAACTTGACTATTCGCGTCCTGCGCGTAACCTTAACAGAATGATCTCAAATAATCGCGAAGCTTCTCGAGCATTGCTACACGGTCTGCACCGAGCGCTGCTAAGCTTTTGTGGCTGAAACCCGAATACATGAAAATAAATTTTATAAACGCGCGTGGCAATATTCATCCACGACTCAGAGCAGAAAGTAAAATACGATTTAGAACGGCTTGAAACGGTAGGCCTCACTCATGGCGTACATCGCAACACTCCAGGAACCAGTGTTGCGGAATAAGCGCCTCCATTCCATTCCAATTCCATTCCGGTGAATTAGAACTTGCCGCAATTCCATTCCTTTCGATTCCTGGGAATGAAAAAACTTAGCCCATTCCCATTTCGGGAATGGTCGGGCAGTCCAATTCCATTCCTGTAATTCCTTAACGTAGGAAATACATCTTGATAGTTTTAGCGAGCTAAGCATGAACGCCCCATAAAGCTGATGTCATCAGATGCATTAAGAACTGCAAAAGTACGCAAAACACGTTACCAAGGTCGAGGGATAGCAGCTTGGTGACATATCTCGTACAGTACAACCACCCTAGTAATTCCCATAGGGACAGCTCTCCCGCTACCTATAGAATAGGCGTGCGCAGAGGGGAATCCGCTCCCCCTTAGTCACCTAAGTGGAGGGGGGGGGGGGGGGCGTAAAGTCCGCCCCATACATTGAATTAATAGGGAGGGGGGCGCTGCGATGAACCCTCGCCCGCCTTCGTCCCCCCTGAAGGGGAACCCCACGCACGCCTATGACCTATAGTATTTGCATGGTCAGCATGTTTCAACGAATGGTGATGTTTTAGTATTGTTTAAGCTTAAGTGTGTTCATGCTAAAATGACGATATAGCGTATTTTTATGCTGACAAAAGTAGTGTTCAAGAAGACCAAGCAGTTTTGCCACGCCTCTGGAGCGGTCGTGGATAATGACAAAACTAAGATTTGGTTAATGAGGAACAAGACCCTCTAAATGTATTAGTTGGAACAGTGCACCGCTCGGGCACCTCGTGCCTTTTCATCGAATACGGAACACTGGGCCGCACTGCTCGTCAGCACTCACGCTTGTCAGGCGCGCCTCGCAAGCATGGATGGGGGGAGAACTTTCTGTGTTCGCCTGTGCGCAGGTATGCAATGTCTTGTTGTTAAATTGTTAAATTCGAGGCTCTGACTTACTAATGTTTGAGTTTAAAAAACAGCGCCTAGACTATAACGTGCTCTATTTTTGGAAAAAGACGTAATTCTATTCCCATTCCATTCCTCCTAGCGTTGTCCACATTCCATTCCCATTCCACTCCGCGGTCGTGAAAATGTGGAATGATTCCGGAGTCATTCCAATTCCGGAGTGGCAACTCCGCAACACTGCCAGGAGCACATAAAATTACACACGGCATATGCATCCGCGACCTCGCTTATTGCGAAGGCTGAATCGTAAAATCTGGGACATCGGTTTCTTCTGCAAAATCACAATTTACCTTGAAGCTGTCTGTGAAGTTGTGCTGTAATCTTCGGGGGCCTCCCGGAGCTCCAAGCTTTCCAAATGCCGCGCTGAAGCAGCTCAGGACAAGAAATGCGTGCGCTGGAAGACGGCTCATCCTTGGTTCCCTGTAATGTGAATAAAAAAATCAATTCTTTTAACGCATTACTCTGAAGTTTAACGATGTACCCCAAAACAATTTTTTTGGGGCGGATTTGTTTTTACACTCATAATAATGAACTAACTCAAATATGATGGTCCGAATAGCCACGTTGCTTCAGTAAGAGTGGAACAAACGCGTGCTTACGCACTGTGCGACTACCAGCAACTAACAGACGAAGGTGTTCGCAGCCGCCGGCCATCAGTGAGTGTGCATAGCCAACGCTAGGACGCTGTTTTGTAGTGTCGCCTTCCGCTCGAGTATATGTTTGACACTTCCCCGCTTACACCCCGCTAATCCCTTTGATAACGTTGGTGGACTGTCACTCTGACCGCTGACGAACCGCGATATCTACAAGAATAAAAAAAGACACGGTTTCGCCGCAACGGCGAAGCAATGATTGCGATAGCAGTAAATTAGAATGTCACATGAAGAACGGCAAGCAGCTCGATACTTGCAACACGCCGCTCGAGCTCAAAGGACTGGCGAAAAGAACACACATAGGACGGCCGCTAACTAACAACGGTCGCAGCTCGACACTTGCAGCGCGCTGCTCAAACACAAGGAAAGACACTCAAAAAGAACGCACTGGTCCACACAGGACGAGCGCGAACTAACTGTTACGGTTGTTACTTCTTCGTGTTTCAGCAGCGCGCTATAACCCAACGCTCTTAGACAT
The DNA here is from genome assembly GCF_013339695.2 of Rhipicephalus sanguineus. NCBI lineage: Eukaryota > Metazoa > Arthropoda > Arachnida > Ixodida > Ixodidae > Rhipicephalus > Rhipicephalus sanguineus. The sequence continues at coordinate 40,126,495 of NC_051181.1, read as the reverse complement.
CTTTTAGGGGCGAAGCTCCTTAATGCGGCACCCTTTCGTCCCTCGTAGTGCGTAACCAGTCTTAACGCTAGTACCACATCTTGACCTCCAAGGTGGCCGGTGGGAGATTTCTCCTGTGCGTTTTGAACAATAAAAAATCGCAGCGTGCGCGCGTTACTAAAAGCCGAATTCTTCTGTCTCTCATTCCCCATTAGCAGCCATTGGCATGTTCCAGTAGGAAACGTTAGTAGAATAGAAGTGTAAGTTTTAGCTAAAAGCCGACTTCTGTCTCTCATTCCCATTAGCAGCCATTGTTTACCTCCAAGGTAGTGCCTCGTGAGATTTCTCCTGTGTGTGATTAAACAATAAAAATTTTGTTCAAACGCCGTTGATTGATGAAATAAACCAACGAAAGGCGCCAGATGTTTTCTAAAAGCAAACGAAAAGACACCAGATGTTTCTAAAGCAAAACAAAAGACGCCCGCTGCTTAACGAAAGACGCCAGATGTTTTCTAAAGCAATGGTTTCTAAACAATGAAATTCACAGCGTACATGTAAAATTAAAGTGAGCGGCAAGTCATCATAACTCTCTTCGAAACTTTAGTATAAACGCGCCCGATCTCACGTCGGGGATGATGTACTGGGCAGAATTCACGGAAGATTCACGGTTTACCGATGAACCTCCACAGCTTCGCCCACTCATCATCATTCACTCCGTAGATGCGCTGTTGATTTTTTTTTTCTTTAAACTGCGGCGCGTCGAGTGACCCCTCCGCGTCTCGTGCCGCGCGGTCGCGTTCGACGCATCGTTTTGCTCGGCGTTCCACATCGTCAGTGGGTACAGAAATGGGCCACTTTTTAGTGCACGTCTGAAGGAAAATGTAGGAGTGTTGCTTTAAAGCGCGCTCTTCGGGCGACCTCGTGGGTGATACTACACATACTGAAGCACCTCCGAGCTCTGCGTCCCGTTAGCGTTAGATGGTGTATATAAATAGCTCCCCGTTGTTATGCTAAACAGCCGGTGGCGCATGACCGAGTTGTTGAAAGCAGTGCTCTGCGGAGCAAGGGTCGAAGTTCGAATGCCGGTGGTGCGTTTGGGAATTTTTTTTTCTTCTGATTTACTTTTCTTTATGGCTTTTACATATATATGTATATATAACATGACGCCGCCGGCGACGGCGACGGCAAAAACCAGCCGCAGTGTCCATGTAATTGCTATCGCAATAAAAAAGCCATCGCTGCAAAAAAGCAGCTCTGCTCTGTATTTTGTTCCAAGCAGGGGACATATTTCGTATCAACCGAGATTGACTCATACCTCAAAGCGCATACAGTCTGCGGTGCGTTCAGCGCAACAAAATTTTATGATAAAGCGAAAATGGCCTAAAATGATTCAGCAAACTCTCACGCTTAATCTAGCTCTAGGGTCGCAATTATTTAAAACCCGCTAGGATGTCCTGTCCCGAACGCAGACGCTTATAGTTGCTGGAAGCCAGTCCACACTGAACAGATCGCGCCTTCAATAAACCTAAATACAATGGAGCCTCGAGGAAGACCCTTTCTTTCAAACGCC
>NC_051181.1:40054403-40124846 GCF_013339695.2 Rhipicephalus sanguineus | reverse complement strand
TGGAAGTTGAGCGTCTGTCCTGTCAAGTTCTTTCCTTCTATTCGTGCTGTTTTCCGCTCATACAATCTACAATATGTTGCACCAACTGGCCCAGCATACCACCTTATTGAACATTTTCATCCTTCATGCAGAAGTGAACACACTTGTCTAAAACACTCGAACGGCGCGCTTTACACTGCACTGACGACGTTTGCATGCATGACTGCTTAGAGTGAATGCTTGAGTGTGGGCTATCTCAAACTGCTCGTGCTGGAGTGTGCTGTTACAGCATTTTAGAAAAGTGTGTTAACCTCTGTACTACAGCCATGTATCTCATTTTCCTCACAGTCTTGTCATATTTTTCTTTCACGCAGCATGTCTGATTGCTGACGCAATGCGGAACAAAGAAAGAACCTTAAGCAACGAGAATATATCCGCGACCTCGTCTCCTGAAGCTCAAGCAGAGCGGGCAACAATTTCACAACGAATACCCTTGGTAGCAGGAATTGTAGAGCTGTACTATGAAGCCCCCTCTGTATGAGATGTTTTCACCGAACAACTGTTGTGTAATAAAGGCTCTTCGTGTTGAGCACCACCTAGTTTCAATTGGGTGACCATTTACTATTAACTGGATTGCCTGTTGAACACCAGTTCACTTTAACTGGTTACCCATTTGGACACCAGTTAGCTTCAATTGGATTACCACATCTATTCAATTGGTTAACCAGTTGACACCACCTACCTTCAACTGGCTGACCAGTTAGACACCAGTTCTCTTCAACTGGTTACCCGTTTGTGCACCAGCTAGCTTCAATTGGATGACCACTTCTATTCAATTGGTTAACCAATTAAACACCACCTAGTTTCAAATGGGTGACCATTTACGATTAACTGGATTACCAGTTGAACACCAGTTCACTTGAACTGGCTACCCATTTGGGCACCAGTTAGCTTCAATTGGATGACCATGCGTGTTCAAGTGGTTGACCAATTGGACCCCAGTCTATATCAACTAGTCAACCAATTACCACTAGCTCTACCCAAATGGTTTACCAATTGGATATGAACTGGTTTGCCAATTGGATGTAATTGGAACGTTCCAATGGGTGGCGAAATTCCAATTCGTCGAAAACCAGTTGGTGGCAATTGGTATTTTAAATGCGAAGCATTTCTTAGCGAAGCTCTGGCACTTTGAGCGTTTCTATCTACGTATCTATCTATCTATCTATCTATCTATCAGCCGCCTACGTCTGGGTGCTCTCATGGTCGCCTCCTTAACTTGGTGTAGACCAAAATTTGCATGGGAGGGTAAGAAGATTTGACGAATATGCCGGGCCATGACATGAATAACGTTAAAATCCTGTCGCGTACGTTGTGAAACCCTTTCCACTAGACACGTGTGGCACATACCCGTTTACCACGGGCCGCGGTGTACGGGTATGCGCCACAGGTGATTGACAGTTTGTATCTACCCAGGAACGGCGAGAACAGACATTGGTAACTTAAATGCTAGAGCGTTAAGGAAAACCAACATCGGCAGCGTTGACTCAACGAATGGAAAGAATGAAAATTTGGATCCCAGCAGGAATCGAACCCAAGCATTCTGCGTGGCAATCAAATATTCTACCACTGAGCCACGCCAGGTCTATAAACTGGTTTGGAAAATAGCCTACGCAGGCGTAATACCGGTGCAACGTCAGTTGTGGTTGTGGTGCTGGCTATCTAATTTCACAAGAAAGCAATAAACACTACATGATACTCCTACGATGTGTACTCCTACGATACAGGCGCCATATCAGATTAATGTCTGTAGTTCCAGTGTTGGCTCCGCTTTCATAGCAGTCTAATAATTATTACGTTTGTATTTCTATGATTCAGCAAGCTATATTGAAGCATTGCTCGACCCCGGAGGAATATATTAACGAAAGTTACATATGATATCCGCTTCACCGCACGGTAAAGTGCAGGGCGTCCACCAGAACGACGCATTGTCCTCTTCATTTCTTACGAGGCTGGGTGATGGCCTCATGCTGACCGAGGATGATGCCAGATTGATTGACAGACGCTTTGTATACTCGGCTACATAGGCCACATACGCCCAGGTAGTCTACGAATACGACAAGCACCACCCACTTATGTTGGTCTACGTAGCACTATCCAGGCCTACAAGCCTCGACGGCCTATACCTCACCAACGCGAAGGGTGGCTTCAGGTTCCGACATGTCGTCGGCTCTGTCGACAGACAATGGGTCGACGAAATGACCGAGGCATCCACGAATTCCAACAGCTCTACTATACCACATACTTCACTACACATGGGCCCCTCGTCACCACGATCACGACCCGATCCTATAACAAGTCATGATCAGCTGCTGGTGCTCACTGATCACGGTATGATGCCCTTGTTCAAGAACTCTCAAGAACTTCTTGCACACATGCACACAGGTTCGTGAAACGTGCGTGCGTTCTCGGGACACGTATAAGCACTACATATCAGCTTACTGCTTCTGGTGTTGGTAATAGCCCCGTTGCCATTGGCAGCGTTACCCAACCGTAAACAACTGGTTATATAACACATATGCGGCTCTTCAACCTATATATGTGTGCGTATAAAATTTATACAAATCTTTTGCGTCATTTTGTAACGTGCCGCTCAGTAAGAAAAGTTACGCCACTGTCACCTACCCGCAGCATGCTTCGCATAACATCGAGTCCCACGGTACGTGGGATCTGCCGAACTTTTTCCAATTGGACCACTTGAATTTTTTTGACTGGGCTAGCTACGCCTGCGACGTAAAGGACACTGGTGCGAGTACTGTTTACTTACGTGCCAATATATGTATTATGTGCAGCTGGATGCCTTTTGTCCAAATAAATTTGGGGACATCAAACAGTGAAATGAAAGCAGGAAATTCTGGCCAGCTGTTGAGGAGCACCGTGCCATTTATTACCTTTTGAAGACGAAATCTCGAAGGCATGGATGCCATCAAAAGCACTAAAGCTTAATACTACGTGAAAGTGGCAAAGCATGCTGATTGCTTGTGCTTGAAAGCACTACCTTGCACTAGATTTTCGTCAAAGGAAGCGCTCAAAGGTATGAAGTGCACCCCCACACAAAGCTCGCGCCTGCCTTCAACCCAGGTGCGTGTCACGAAAATCGGTTCGCCAAACGAAATAGGTGGGCATCACACTGCAAAATACACGCTGTTAGTGTACTTACTCGCGCATTTTCACTCGGCTCCTAGTTTTTTTTTTTTTTTTTTTTTTGCTTGAATCACAGTTATCCACTCGCGGCGAAGCCGAAAGCACCACACCGGCACTATTTCCGTGGCGCGTCGTAATCGTCGCAGACAACGCTAATATCGTCTTGTTGCGCAGCTTGTTTTGGCATCCAAAGACGACGCAGTAGTGCCCAGACGAGCTCTTATACGCTGAAGCGGCGTGAACGAGTACTTTTTTGCACTTTAAAGCCTCAGAACTGCAGCTTGCCCAGTTTACTTGGTGCAGCCCGCGCGCGCCTTGGCAGCCCCGGTCAGCCCGGCGTCTGGATGCGAGAGTATTCGCTCGGCTCGCCAGCAGCCTGGGTGCGAGACAGGCGTGCTCTGGTGTATAGAATAGGCGTGCGCAGAGGGGAAGCCGCCCCCCTTAGTCACCTAAGAGGAGGGGGGGGGGCGTAAAGTCCGCCCCATACATTGCCATAATAGAGAGGGGGGTGCTGCGATGAACCTTCGCCCGCCTTCGTCCCCCCTGAAGGGGGGAACCCGGCGCACGCCTATGACCTATAGTATTTGCATGGTCAGCATGTTTGACCGAATGGTGATGTTTTAATATTGTTTAAGCTTAAATGTGTTAATGCTAAAATGACGATATAGCGTATTTTTATGCTGACAAATGTAGTGTTCAAGAAGACCAAGCAGTTTTGCCACACCTCTGGAGCGGTCGTGAATATGGAGAAAACTAATATTTCGTTAATTAGCAACAAAACCCTCTAAATCTTCTGGTATTAGCAGGAACAGTGCACCGCTCGGGCACCTCGTGCCTTTACATCGAATACGGAACACTGGGCCGCACTACTCGTCAGCACTCACGCTTGTCAGGCGCGCCTCGCAAGCATGGATGGGGTGAGAACTTTCTGCGTTCGCCTGTGCGCAGGTATGCAATGTCTTGTTGTTAAATTGTTAAATTCGAGGCTCTGACTTACTAATGTTTGAAGTTTGAAAAACAGCGCCTAGACTATAACGTGCTGTATTTTTGGAAAAAGACGTAATTCCATTCCCATTTCATTCCTCCTAGCATTGTCCCCATTCCATTCCCATTCCACTCCGCGGTCCTGAAAATGTGGAATGATTCCGGAGTCATTCTAATTCCGGAGTGGCAACTCCGCAACACTGCCAGGAACACATAAAATTACACACGGCATATGCATCCGCGACCTCGCTTCTTGCGAAGGCTGAATCGCAAAATCTGGGACATCGGTTTCTTCTGCAAAATCACAATTTACCTTGAAGCTGTCTGTGAAATTGTGCTGTAATCTTCGGGGGCCTCCCGGAGCTCCAAGCTTTCCAAATGCCGCGCTGAAGCAGCTCAGGACAAGAAATGGATGCGCTGGAAGACGGCTCATCCTTGGTTCCTGTAATGTGAAATAAAAAATCAATCCTTTTTACGCATTACCCTGAAGTTTAACTGATGTAAACCGCAAAACAATTTTATTTTTTGGCGTATTCGTTTTTACACTCATAACAATGAACTAACTCAAATATGATGGTCCGAGTAGCCACGTTGCTTCAGTAAGAGGGGAACAAACGGGTGTTTACGCACTGTACGACTACCAGCAACTAACAGACGAAGGCGTTCGCAGCCGCCGGCCATCAGTGAGTGTGCATCGCCAACGCAAGCCGCTGTTTTGTAGTGTCGCCTTCCGTTCGAGTATATGTTTGACACTTCCCCGCTTACACCCTGCTAATCCCTTTGATAACGTGGGTGGACTGTCACTCTGACCGCTGACGAACCGCGATATCTACAATAATAAAAAAATACACAGTTTCGCCGCAACGGCGAAGCAATGAATGTGATAGCAGCAAATTAGAATGTCACATGAAGAACGGCAAGCAGCCCGATACTTGCAACACGCTGCTCTAGCGCAAAGGACTGGCGAAAAAAACACACATAGGACGGCCGCTAACTAACAACGGTCACAGCTCGAGGATTGCAGCGCGCTGCTCAAAGACAAGGAAGGACACTCGAAAACAACGCACAGGTCCACGCAGGACGAGCGCGAACTAATTGTTACGGTTGTTACTTCGTGTTTCAGCAGCGCGCTACAACCCAACGCTCTTAGACATCTTTTTCTTTTAAACTGCGGCGCGTCGAGTGACCACTCCGCGTCTCGTGCCGCGCGGTCGCGTTCGACGCATCGTTTGCTCGGCGTTCCACATCGTCAGTTGGTATAGAAATGGGCCACTTTTTAGTGCACGTCTGAAGGAAAATGTAGGAGTGTTGCTTTAAAGCGCGCTCTTCGGGTGACCTCCTGGGTCACCCGAAGCTACACATACTGAAGCACCTCCGCGCTCTGCGTCCCGTTAGCGTTAGATGGTGTATATAAATAGCTCGCCGTTGTTATGCTAAACAGCCGGTGGCGCATGACCGAGTTGTTGAAAGCAGCGCTCTGATTTACTTTTTAAATGCGAAGCATTTCTTAGCGAACTTCTGCGACTTTGAGCGTATCTATCTCTCTATCTATCTATCTAGCCGCCTACGACTTTGTGCTCTCCTGGCCGTTTCGTTATTCGGATGTATACCAAAATTGGTGTGTCATAACATGGCCTTATTACGAACATAAATGACAGGTCATATCATGAAAAACATGACACGCATGTCATGAACAGCATGATTTACATTCCACAGCCTTTGGGCTCCCTGGCCGTTTTCTTTATGGCTTTTACACACACACACACACACACACACACACACACACAGATATATATATATATATATATATATATATCCGGGACATGACGCCGCCGGCGACGGCAAAAACCGGCCGACAGTGTCCATATAATTGCTATCGCAATAAAAAAGCCGTCGCTGCAAAAAAGCAGCTCTGCTCTGTATTTTGTTCCAAGCAGGGGACATATTTCGTATCGACCGAGATTGACTCATACCTCAAAGCGACATACAGGTCGGCGGTGCGTTCAGCACAACAAATGTTTATGATAAAGCGACAATGGCCTAAAATAATTCAGCAAACTCTGACGCTTAATCTAGCTCTAGTGTCGCAATTATTAGGGGCGAAGCTCCTTAAGGCGGCACCCGTTCGTCCCTCGTAGTCGTAGTAGTGCGTAACCAGTCGTAACGCTAGTACCAGATCTTGACCTCCAAGGTGGTGCCGGTGGGAGATTTTTCCTGTGCGTTGTTGAACAATAAAAAATTCGCAGCGTGCGCGTTAACTAAAACCCGAATTCTTCTGTCTCTCATTCCCCATTAGCAGCCATTGGCATGTTCCAGTAGAAAACGTTAGTAGAAGTAGAAGTGTAAGGGTTAGCTAAAAGCCGACTTCTTCTGTCTCTCATTCCCATTAGCAGCCATTGTTTACCTCCAAGGTAGTGCCTGGTGAGATTTCTCCTGTGCGCGATTAAACAATAAAAATTTCGTTCGAAACGCCATTGAACAATGAATTAAACCAACGAAAGACGCCAGATGTTTTCTAAAAGCAAAACGAAAGAACGCCAGATGTTTCTAAAGCAAAACGAAAAGACGCCAGCTGCTTAACGAAAGACGCCAGATGTTTTCTAAAGCAATGGTTTTCTAGACAATGAAAATTCACAGCGTACATGTAAAATTAAAGTGAGCTGCAAGTCGTCATAACTCATCGAACCTTTAGTATGAACGCGCCCGATCTCACGTCGGTGATGATGTACTGGGCAGAATTCACGGAAGATTCGCGGTTTACCGATGAACCTCCGCAGCTTCGCCCACTCATCATCATTCACTCCGTGGATATGCTGTGATTTCTTTCTCCACTGCGTGTCAACGCTTTTTCTATACAAATACCTGAAAACCTTCTCTGCCCATCTACTCTTCTTCATTTTAAAACCCGCTGAGGATGTCCTGTCCCGAACTCAGCGCTTATACTTGCTGGAAGCCAGTCCACACTGAACAGATCGCACCTTCCATAACCTAAATACAATGGAGCCTCGAGGAAAACCCTTTCTTTCAAACGCGCCAATCTTTAAGGCGAAAGCCTTAGAGCGCTGTGTTTCAAGGTCGTGTTGTGAAACTCAGAAAACATCGCGCGAGCCGCGCGTCCACTTCGCCAATGGGACGTTCGCGTGAGCAACAGAATAAAAATGCTCAACTATCACGTGACCGCGCGAGCTGCTCCTTGACTTCGTCCTTGCGCTGTTCGCGTGGCAAAAAAATTCTAGGCGTCGCTTAACTATGACAAACACCAACGGACAGCGGAGCTGAGCGAAAGCCGCAGCGAACAAAAATCCTGTACGCCGAAAGCTCTACATCCAGAATGTCCAGGGCGAGAAAGGGGCCCGGCGATGTGAAGGCCTCGCGTCCGTTTCCCAAGTCTACTATGCTATGCTTTCCGTCTCGCTATGCGCTTGCCCCCCACTTCCGGCTTGGCTACGCTACAAACGGCACTCGGGACGGAGAGAGTAACGCTATAACATCTCCGTCGTAAGAAAATTAAGAAACGGCGTTCGCGCAATATGAAGTGCCCGGTAAAATATCCACAACGGGTGGCTTTCGCCTTCGGCTTGTCTTAGGCGAATGCAAAAGAAAGCCTGTCAGTTGTTTTGTTTTGGTTTTTCCAGAGCCCGTAATTATTTCAGGCGCCGTATATAATTCCCATCACATCAACAAAACTTGTCCAGCGCACCTACTTCGTGTGTCATTTGTTTTTCACATAGTCAAGAGCGAATGTCTTCACTTGAGCTGGCACACCACTGCGTATAAATATAGCTTGGGCAAGCAAACAATCGCCTGCGAATGTGCGAAAAGCATACATATTGGCACGCACACACTTTTTAGTTGTATCAAAAGCGAAACCATTGGGCGATGTTGTATCATTTCTACATCATGATCTAATAGTAGGCTAAATCTCACTGAAGCAAACGAGTTTGAAACTAAATTAAACCTCCATGAACAGCATGAAAGCTTCTTCACAATTGCTTGTTTCACAACGTTCAATAAGTTGTTAGCTTAAACGCGGCAAAAAGTCGTAGTTTCGGCGCGAGGGCAACGGAATAAATGCGATACCAACAAATTCGAATATTATACGAAGTAAGGCTAGCAGCTCACTTCTTTATCGTATTCTGGCGTAACTCACCAAAACGCCAGCGCAAGGAAACGCGGCCATTGCAGCGACTGAAATGCCCTTGGCCCTGTCTATGGCTTCAACGCAAAGTTTGCGATGAGAACACACCACCTCCAAAAGCATGAGCCGTCCGCTGATCCCCTCTAAAGAGAAGGTGCGCGCGACCGCGGGGGACTACGTCCGGCGGGCAGTGAAAGTGTGCATTTCCGGAAGCAGCCGCGCAGCCCTTGCTCCCTCCGGCACACCTCCATGCGTCTTTTGCGTAACGGCGTGCTCGTTTCCTCTCTGCTTGAGCGGCGATTGGCGGCAGCCCTCGCGCACTTTCACTGGCACATGGGACGTTCGACGCGCGGGGCGATGCTGTCGATTCGGACTTTTTACTGAACATGACAGCGATGGTAAAATAAGTCAGCTTCGCCGCATTAACGAAGAAATGAATGTGATGGCAAGACGTTGGAACTTTACACGAAGTAAAACTAGCAACTGACTCTTCTGTCATCCCACACGTACGGCGTAAGGAAACAGCTGCCATGAGCGTGGGAAGTGACCTTCGTGGTGTATATTCAGGTACACGCGCTCAGTACCCTGGATTTTCGAAAGAACAAGCGAAGCATGCTGTCAAAAGAGGTTTCTAGGTAGACACGTAGGCAAACTACTTTATTGATTCACGAAAGAATCATGTGCGGAGGGAGGGAGCGAGAAAAGGGAGGAGGACGACGATGAGCCCTCGGGCCGCTCTAGATGGCCGGACACTTTTGTGCTTCGGCGACCCTTCTGGCCCAGCCCGAGCTCTTTATGTTCTTGAAATTGTTAAAATGTTCCCAACGCCTTGTTGTAAAATTCCGTGTATTACTCCACGAAAGTCTTGTCTGTCCAACTTCTCTTTCACATTTGTGAGACTGCCTGTGAGTTTCCGTGTCGGTACGTGCACCACTTGGACGTCATAGCCGTGCAGAACCCGAGCGAGTGCTTCACTGAAACCTGAGACAATGTCGTCAAGAATAAAAAGTTGCTTCCAATGCTCTTGCAAAGCATGCTGTGTCCACTGGACCCGAAATCAAATTGGACGACACCTGCATCATCGCCAATGAAAAAAGTTGTTCCCGCGATTGCATATGGAATCTGACTATTCAGAGTACTGCGCACACACACATATATCGGAACACTCCCCCTTGTGCATGCGCGACATCTGTAACACGTGATAACACGTACTTGAGAGCAGCATACTACGCCGTTTGCACTCATCGTGAACAAGGCTCCCGTGTGCGAGCCGAAGCGTCCTTTTCAAATTTTAAACGCGTTTTGCCTTGGTCGGCGTCTTTCTTATTTTACTGCGTGTTCCCGTCTCGACGGGATTCCATCAGACCCTTGACTATAGTTCCCTCATCGTGGTTACATACCCCGAATATGTCATCCAAGAATGTCCTGTAATATAAAGTTCTCAAGGCGCACCTCTGAATAAAAAGAGATGTCATAAAAGTGCCCGCAAAGATGGGGGCTATTTCTGTGGCCATTGCAGTGCCACTGATCAGAAAGGAAGCGCTAGTCATTCATCTCAATATGCTTATGGTTTACTATGAGTTGCAGGAGTGTAGACCAGACGGCACTCCACCTCTTACACTGGTCGATGGGTGCAATTTCTCATACTCAGATACCGCAGCCATAATCTGTCACGGTGAGGTATGTTATTATACGATGCGCAGACGTCCCTGGTCGCCAGAATACTATCGCCTGGCTTGGCGAGATCAGACATTTCGCGGAAGAAGTGGTTTGTGTCCATGAGATAAGAGTGAAATGTCGGTCGAATGTCTTTTATCAGGCAATTAGTTTGTGGTAAATTTTCTGCTGATGTACTAGACGGCCCGGATTGCCTGCTTTGTGTATTTTATATACACCGTAAGAAAAAAAGAACGAGTATGTGTTACTCTCAGTTCTGACTTGCCACATATATGAATATCTTTGAAGAAACCCGTTAACTATCTTGTGAGTCGCACGACTCTCCAACGATAGTATAATTATCTCCAAAGAGAGTTCACGTGTCTTTTTAAAGAGAGTCATATGCATGGCACGTCAGGGCCCACAAGAAAGATTCAAAGGGCTTTTTTATAGTATAGAAGCGACGGGGAATAGAATGTTGGTACGACACAAACAGAATAACGGTACAGCGCGAACAGGAGACAGGAGTGCCTTGCACAAAGTGCTGGCGTGGCCTGTTCAAGGGAGCAGAACAGAAAACGTCTTCCTCGTCTTCGAATACCAACTGTCCCGCTAGACGGAGTCCGTTAAAGGGGTACTGACTCAAAAATTTTGGCCTCGCGTTTTTTTGCTGCAATGTGTTGCTGGGGGCATGTTAGTCATAACATGGCACATTGTTTGCTGCAGCGCGCGACAGATAATTAATTACAAGCTCCTAATTACCGACTAGTGTCAGTTTCGATTTCAAAAACGACAAGCCTCCGGGTGCAACTATCACTACCTAGCGGGTGCAGCGCTCGACACGTCAGCACACAGAACTGTGACGCTCTTCCGCGCGGTTCGCGAGCAGCCGCCGAGAAGTAGGCTGCTGGAGCGAACGCGGCAAAAAAACATGGCGGCTATGACGTCATCATACCTTGTTGCAGCGTGGTCACGTGAGGGAAGTAGGGGGTCCCCAAGGGTCCCCTTTGAGGGTTTCAATAGCGCGAGGATGTCGATGGCTCACGCAAACTTCAAAATTCATTTAAAATAACTTCCAAACTATATTCCCTGTTGGTATTTTGCAGCTGATATACGCATGTTCACCGTAATCGATCCCGCAGGCTATCTCGGCCACGAAATATTGTGCCAGTACCCCTTTAAAAGCCCCCGACGTCACACTGACAGCTCGCGCGTCATGTATGTCACCTCGCTCTTGCGCAGCGCACGACCGCATTTCGTGCCATAGGCAATACTTTCCAACGCGCAGCCGAAACAGGGCCATCCTGAGATGTTTCACGCACCACAGTACCAGTAAAGTGACATAAGTCACTCAAACTGAACACTTTAAACCAGATGGGAAAACATTTCTTTTGAACTGCCCGATGAGGCCTCCTCGCATGTTCGAGTGCCATAGCAATCACTTTCTCACGGAGAACCGCCAGACGTCCAGGTCGACAAGAAATTACCTGTCAGTTGCACGCCCTGTTTGTTGTCAAGCTGGGATATGAAATCATTGCGTGACCTCTCTTTTTACGTTTCTCCTTGCTATCTACCCTAAATGAATCACTCCGTACTGATGCAGCACCTGAATATAACTTGGCCGCGAAAGTTGACCAGCAATTCGAAAGGTTTCGAAAGCATTACGCCAAGCGGCATGGGGTTGTCCACTATGGCAGTCTCCAATGTCACTTGAAATCAAAGAACACGACAGCATGTCAATCAGAAAGAAGTATGGTAGCAACTCGCTATTGGAATGGTCAGGCAGTGCGTCAACGTTATTTTCAATGGCATCATTTAACCATGATATAGCAGCCACTAGCCAATATGGCCACCAATAGCAAACGTTAGCCGGCATTAAGCCGAAATTAGGCGCCATTTCATCATCATCATCATCATCATCAGTCTGAATACGCGCACTGCGGGGCAAAGGCATTTACTTCTCCCTTAACTCGATGATGTGCTTCGTTCGCCCACGTTATCCCGCAAGTTTCTTAATCTCTACTGCTCACCTAGCTTTCTGCCTACCACTGACGTGGTTACTGACGTAAGAGTCAGGAACCTAGAGCCTTACGAAAAGGGTTCAACTTAAATTGAGTACAATGCACCGAGCCATGGAAAGAAAAATGACAGTTGTACCTTAACGCAAAAGAAGATAGTAGAACGAAGGAAGGGCAATTAAAAGGGCTTGTTTTTCTTTGCTAGACACGACATAATTTAGAACTAACAGACAAGAAACCGAAGGAAAGTGTAGGGAATGTTATTTTGTAGTAATTATGATGTAAATGTGAAGAAAGTAAAGTGGATGGAAAGATAACTTGCCTCTGGCAGGGACCGAACCTGCGACCTCCGAATAACGCGTCGGATGCTCTACCAACTAAGGTCATCCCCCCCCGTCCACTTTATGGGGTATATATGTGCATTTTAAGCTTGGGAGTCTTAGTCAGCGCTGCTAGTACCCACTCACGGTGTGGAACGCAGAGTCAACAATGCGTCTAACGCCACCGCGCTGCAGGAGACGCGGAGGGGTCACTCTGCGCGCCACAGTTTTCAAGAAAAAAATTAAAGCATATCCACGGGTGAACGATGAAGAGTTTGGCCGAAGCTCCTGAAGCAATCATGGTTACACCGTGAAATGTTCAGTGGTTTCGTCCAGCAGTAATCAAAGCGGTACGCCGCATTGATTACTGCTGCGCTCGCTTGGCGGCAGCCTCTCGAGCTCGCACCTCGGGATCCTGCCGACGAGCATGAGACGCAGCGGCCTTCCGCACCCGGCACTCCTCGTCGTCCATGGTCCGCCAAGCAGCCCGATCCGGCAAGCGCACTCATTCACGTACGGCGACGATCAAGGATAATGAGAGATAACGGGCGCAGCAGCCAATCTGAGAGCAGCGGCACCTATAACGCCATCTAGCGTGCATTCACCCAACTGCAGTTTGCATGCATCGCTATTGGACAGCGCCATCTATTGAATGATACGGGAGACGCGACGGCGGGGGAACGCCGGATGGAGCGACGACCGACCAGGTGATGCTATCCGCCTCGTGAATCGGTATGGTGGCGCCACCGCTCGGCTAAGGCGGTTGTACCCTCTCCCAACCCCTCATAGGATCCCATGCATTTTGAATAAAGTTTGCGATTTCGTTGCGCAAAAACAAACTAGCGACATCTCTCGACAATACGCCACACCGACGACGCAACACTTCCTCTTGCTTCCACCGATACGCGATGCTCCTAGGTGACCCCTCTCTCCACTTTCTTTTATTTCTTTCGGTGGCCGTGAGAGCGCGCGCTGTGCACTGTGCAGTAGCGCACCCGACAAGACCGGCTGGGCTCGTCGCTTTCGTCGCGTCTTCCTTGAACGTTGCAACGTTAATATTGTGTTAAGGCGGTGGCCACACGTCGGACGATGAGCCCTGATTTCGTTCAGCTGCCATCTCATCAACGGCAATGTTTCAGACGCCTCAATTGTGTACTTTTGTCCGTTGGTTGCGGGACAAGATGGCCTCCTGCAAGACCGCGTTTTTCCAAGTCAGCTGCGTGTGTAGCTCTCGGCGTCGTAGCAGTTTGATGACGCGAGCACGTCAACTGGTGCTACATCGTGGGAACCGCTGAAGTGACTGCAAGCTTGACGACATTGTGCCAGAATATTCTAGCGTACTGTACGCGCACGATTGTGCTACACTTAAAATACCGCGCTTGGCCTCGAGCGTCAACCTGGTACGCCTGTGTGCAACAAGCGTGTTGTTATCGTTGTTGCGTCGGTTAATATTGAATTGCAATTGGAATACCGTTTTTGCAAAGGTAAGTGAAGCTGTAAGTAGTTGT
This sequence comes from Rhipicephalus sanguineus, assembly GCF_013339695.2. Taxonomy (NCBI): domain Eukaryota; kingdom Metazoa; phylum Arthropoda; class Arachnida; order Ixodida; family Ixodidae; genus Rhipicephalus; species Rhipicephalus sanguineus. Next base: position 40,111,039 of record NC_051181.1, on the reverse strand, counting down.
CCTGCTATATGCTCGCTACTCCACTAACATTACTTCTAGAATCGCATTTTATTTGGAGCTGCACGTACCAAAGGAGAATCTAGCATACGAGATACATTGCATGCGTGCGCATTCGCTATATAAATCTGAGTAATGCCACGCTTGCGCATTTCCTATATAAGTCTGAGAAATGCCATGCTCAATTTAAAGCGCATGTGTTAGAGGATTGTGGCTTCAATGGTGAAAGTGATTAGATATTCCGAAATATGTGATTGCAATGCAGTTAGAACTTTCTCATATGTTAACACGGTCTGTGAACAAAAAAAAACGCTTTGTGAATGTTTGTTGGTCATTTGCTAAAGTACTTTCACGCATTATTATGCAGCTGTGTGACGGCTGTTAAAACGTTCAGCAAGTTAGATTTCGGTTTTCTTGGCCTAGTTGAGTGCTACGAATGTTGGGCGAAGATAAAATCGCGTGTCTTTTGTGCGTTTCTTAAGCAGGCATACAGCCGTAATAGTCATTGTTGTTGTACTGTTTGGGGTGTTCAATAAAACAAGAATGCTGTTTTGTACTGCAACAATTTTATTTCATCTGTGTTAACAGATCACGCAAACAGCTCGGACACATGCACGTAAGAAAACGTACGCAGTGCATCGCGCGCACGCATAAAAAAACGGGCCTGTCATTTTAAAACAAATAATATAGAACAATCGACGTAACAGACGGCATGGTTGTCTAGTGGAGCAGCGTCGGCAGTACAAATATCAAACTAGAATGAAACATGAATAGAAAAACGGAGAGTAACAGGCGCTTTGCCCACGGCTTCTATGAGCCGCGCGTATCCACCTATCGCCACCGTCCGCCGTTGGTGGCGCCACCAGTACCACTGAAAGCAGCAGCGCACGAGGCGGATAAGGAGCTTCGCCCCTAAAAAATCTAAGAGCGTTGAGTTGTAGAGCGCTGCTCAAACACGAAGTAACAACCGTATCAGATGCTAGTTCGCGGTCGCCCTGTCTATACCTGTGCGTTCTTTTTCGAGTGTCCTTCCTTGTGTTTGAGCAGCCCGCTGCAAGTGTCGAGCTGTGACCGTCGTTAGTTCGTGGTCGTCCTGTGCGTGTTCTTTTCGGGAGTATTTTTCGTTCGAGCGGCGCGCTGCAAGCATAGAGCTGCTTGCCGTTCTTCGTGTGGCATTTTAATTTGTTGCTATCGCATTCATTGCTTCGCCGTTGCGGCGAAACTGTGACTTTTTTGTAAGTACAGGAAATAGCACGGTTTTTTAACAGCCTACCACAATCCCATACGTCATGTTCTATATGAAACCTCCGCAACTCAGTGCGAGAGCTCACTTCTCTGGTATGCAAACGGGCCAAGCTTCAGTGGAAAAACTTATGTTTCGTGCTTGCCGTTGAACATACTGCGTCCTTATGCACCTGAAGACCGCAGGCACTCCTTTCTTCAAATCAAAGAAAAAAGTCCGCAGATCCACGTGAAGAGAGGGGTGCGGAGGGGGGTTAATATTAACTCGTGGAGGGCTTTGTCTCGTTCTACTTCTGCCACGCTATCCAGATAGACAAGATAAAATGTTACAGACATATTCAAAACAACGGACAACACCCACCAAACTGTCATATCGCGTAACAACTCGTTCATGGCCTAGATAGATAGATGATAGATAGATAGATAGATAGATAGATAGATAGATAGATAGATAGATAGATAGATAGATAGATAGATAGATAGATAGATAGATAGATAGATAGATAGATAGATAGATAGATAGATAGATAGATAGATAGATAGATAGATAGATAGATAGATAGATAGATAGATAGATAGATAGATAGATAGATAGATAGATTCCAAGCGTTTAATGCAGTTTCGAAGCCGTTATTCTATTTTTTAGTGGGAAATGACTAGTATAGGTGCTTTATTGCCACTGTGGTAAACATTATTAATGTTATGTGCCGCTTACACAGAGGACGAAGAAGAGGAGAGCGGGTTCGTTGCTGTTCCGCCATCACTGCGATTGTGTGAATATTGTAAATACAGCCTTCTTCTGTCGTCTCCCCGTAACATCTTTGGTGGAGGTGCTGGGTATCGATCCCAGTTCATGGCGCACGGTACTTTTCTTCCATAGACCTTCGCTCAGGCTATTGGCAAATTCTTGTCGATGAAAATGATCGGAAGAAGAAGGCCTTTATTACACCAGATGGGCTCTACCAGTTTAAAGTCATGCCCTTTGGGTTGTGTAACGCGCCCGCAACATTTGAGCGCATGATGGACTCCCTCCTTCGGGGTTTCAAATGGTCCACATGCCTCTGCTACCTCGACGATGTCGTCGTTTTCTCACCTACGTTCTCAAGCCACCTACAATGCTTGTCGGCTATTTTGCAAGTATTTCGCACCGCAAGTCTTCAGCTCAACTCTTCAAAATGCCGCTTTGGCCACCGCGAGATCACCATGCTGGGCCATCTTGTTGACGCTGCGGGTATACGGCCTGACCCTGCAAAAATACGCGCCGTTACGAATTTCCCCAGTCCACGTTCTTCCAAGGACGTTCGCTCGTTTTTTAGCCTATGCTCCTATTTTCGCCACTTCGTTAAAGATATTGCAGCGATTGCGCGGCCCCTAGCATGCCTTCTTAAAAAGGACATCTTCTTCTCTTGGGGTCCTGCCCAACCGTCGGCTTTTCCTCATCTCGTCAGCCTACTCACATCGCCCACTGTGTTGGCTCATTTCGGCGACTCTGCACCCACCGAAGTACGTACCGATGCCAGTGGTCATGGCATCGGCGCTGTTCTTGGCCAAAATCAACGTGGTCAGGATTGCGTTATTGCATATTCCAGCCGCCTCCTTTCCGCAGCTGAACAGAATTATCCAATAACGGAGAGAGAGTGCCTCGCTCTTGTTTGGGCCGTCGGCAAATTTCGTCCTTATCTATACGGCAGACCCTTCACTGTTGTCACTGATCACCACGCCCTCTGCTGGCTGTCTTCTCTGAAGGATCCCGCTGGTCGCCTTGGTCGTTTGGCATTACGACTTCAAGAGTACGCGTACACTGTCGTCTACAAGTCTGGCCGTTTGCATCAGGACGTCGACTGCCTATCTCGTTATCCCGTAGACCCACCAGAACCTTCGGCGAACGATACCATTCCATCTGTGCTCGCAATAACTGACCTCTTCCACATCTCTGCTGAGCAACGCCATGACTCGACTCTCCGCAAGATCATTGACCGCATCAAATCACCGACTCCTGATTCCTCCCTTCGTCTCTTCGTGCTACTTCATGATGTGCCGACAGCGGGGCACCTCGGATTATCCCGCACCCACGATCGTGCACGCCGTCGTTTCTACTGGCCAGGAATGTATGGGTCGGTACGCCGTTACGTGACCTCGTGCGCCCTTTGTCAGCGCCGGAAGAAGTCAACACTCCCGCCTGCTGGCCGTCTTCAATCTCTCGACATTCCATATGAGCCGTTTCATCGTGTCGGCCTCGACTTGCTTGGTCCGTTTCCTACGTCTGTCTCGGGAAATCGATGGATTGCCGTTGCCACGGGCTATGCTACACGGTTTGCAATTACTCTCGCACTTCCAACCAGCTGCGCGACCGACGTAGCAGACTTCTTGCTCCATAACGTCATCCTTCAAGACGGGGCACCGCGCCAGCCCTTGACCGACCGTGGCAGGCAGTTTCCTTCCAGGGTCATCAATGACATCCTGACGTCTTGCTCGGCCAAACGTAAGTTAACGACGGCCTACCATCCACAGACGAATAGCTTGACGGAGCGGATGAACCGGACCATTGCCGACATGCTAGCAATGTACGTTTCGGCCGACCACCAAGATTGGGATACAACATTGCCTTTTGTCACGTTTGCGTATAACACGTCCCGGCACGAGACGGCTGGTGATTCGCCTTTCTTTCTCTTATTCGGCCGAAATCCAGCGTTGCCTATGGACACGATGACGCCTCCTTCCATGTACCCACCTACTGAGTACGCTCAAGAAGCCATTGCCCGCGCCGACCATGCACGTCAAGTTGCGCGCGTTCGGTTAACCGAATCGCAAGCGGTTCAACAATCTTGCTACGATCGCCGTCACAGAAACGCCCACTTTCTTCCTGGATCTCTTGTCTTCCTCTGGTCTCCAGCACGTCGTGTTGGGCTTTCTGAAAAGCTACTCTTCCCGTACACCGGACCATACCGTGTATGGCGCCAAGTGACCGACGTGACGTATGAAATCGAGCCATTGTCTTCGTCCTCGTCGACTCAGCCCCGCACCGACATTGTTCACGTTGTCCGTCAGAATACCGGAACCTACCGACGCCTCTGTATAGTGACCACCCTCGCGACCGTCTTTGCCCGGGTGCACCGAGTCGGTGCTTTCGCCGCCGGAGGGTAATGTTATGTGCCGCTTACACAGAGGACGAAGAAGAGGAGGACGGGTTCGTTGCTGTTCCGCTATCTTGGTTGTTACCCTGATCACTGCGATTGTGTGAATATTGTAAAGACAGCCTTCTTCTGCCGTCTCCCCGTAACAATATTTTCCGTTCTTGTTCAGGAAACGTTTCTATCTGAAATAAATCAATGGACAATTCGCGTACGGTGGTCAGTTGACCGAAATTAAGTTGCAGACGGAAGCAATACCCTGTCGTTCAGGCAAGATCGTACTGCCATTACTTTTCCGGTCGCCGCTCGTCGTACGCGCGCTGCTCTTGGGCAGTCCTAGCTTGTTTTCCACGGTCTCAACCAGTGAAGGGGGAGGGCGACGCTGTGGTAAAACTTGGCCCCCTATTAATGAACAACTCAGCGCACGCCTATGTCTCGACCCAGTGTATATCTGACGGCCATAAAAAGGTTCGTAACCCCAATAGGTCATCGCTGCTGTTTACAACGTCACCGCATTACCTAGCTTACCAAGTGAAATTGGTCTAATACTGTTGTGTCACTCTGTGTGTACAAAACAATTAGCGCAGCTTGCACTAAGTCGTGCAAGGCAGAGTCACAGCAGAGCTGGTCAGCACCCAGCTGGTCCTGGCTTGTCTAGTCTTGTACCCTCTCACTTTTCTCTTTCCCACCCCTTGCTATTCTATACCATTCATGGCTATGCTTGCTCTCTTCTTTTTATTCTTTTTTTTTGTTTCTGCGCCTTTCTATCTCTTTCTCTCTGTGTCTATTTCTTTCTCTCTCTTTCTAACTCTTTCTATATTTCTTTCCTTTCTTTTTCTCTTATTCCTTTGTCTTTCTTTCTCTGTCTTTCTCTCTCTCTCACTCTGTAGTCATTATCTCGCCTTCTATCTCATGCTCTCTTTCATCTCTTTCTATGTATTTTTCGCTTTCTCTTTCATTCTGTTTATCTCATTCTCTGTCTCTCTCTGTACTCGTTCTCCCCTTCTCATTTCCATTCTCCTCACCCTCACTTCCCTTTCTCAGGCCCTTGCTATACTACACTATACAAGGCTATGCTATGCTCTACTAGCGTGCCTGGATAGCCCAGTGGTTACGACGCCCGCCTTCGCATCGTGGGGACGCGGGTTCGAATCTCGCCTCATGAAGACTTTTTTTTTTCGGCAAGAATTTATCTCTTTCTTTCTCTCTCTGTAGTCTTTCGTTTGCCCGTCAGAGTTATTGCATCCCAGGCCGGACAAATTGGCGCGCGTGTTCTGGGAGCGGAGCACGAGCCGAAGGAGAGGAAGGCAGTGAAGAAGAGGAGGAAGAGAGCGCGTGCAGGTTCATGATGATGACAATTTCCCATCTGCGACACACGGCGAACCTCGACCTCTGCTCTAAAACATTAAGTCTAAGTTGAAGACTACAGGGGAGCCAGCATGTACTACTATAGGCCGCCCTGTAGCTATTGTTCAAATTTGCGGAAATACAAATGACATAAGAACGAAAGAAGGGGAATTTTTTTCGAGCGGCTTGTTTCGTGTTAGGCACAGCTAAATTATTCCAACGAACAATTAAGCCAACGATAGCATAGGGAACATTAATTGTTGTCCTTAGCCGTTCTGTGGTGATTATGACGTAAATTGAAATCAGTTAAACTGGACAGGAAGCGCCCTTTTCGTCCGTGGTATCCGAACCGACAACCCTCGAATTACACGTCCAGAGTTTCACAAATTGAGCCACGACGGAAGGCACTCAACTGAGATAAGAGTATACAGAGAGCACGCTCATGCGCTAACAATCTTATAAGAAACTTTAAAAACAAATATGTTTTCAATTTAAACACGTAAACTGAACTTTGAAATTGGAATAAAACTCCATAAAGGTCTAATAAAGAACAAGGGTATCGATGCAGGCTAGTTGGTATTTCATTGCAAGGTGTTGGTGTAGCGCCACGTAGGAAAAGGTTAACAAAGTTAGACGACAGGAAAGTTAGACGCCTCTTTCCTGTCGTCTAATTTTCTTAGGCTTTCCTAACCCACACCTAATAAGGAGGACGTTGTTAATATAAAAGCGTATAGACAACACTTCCACACATTCAACCAGCATTAGTTATAGATCATCGGCTTTCTGTTAATCAATACCACCCAACTCTATAGTCAACATTTCGAATTAGTTCAGCACTATTAGTTAACAATAATTAACATAAGCCAGTGCTGGCGTCTGCGAGTAAATGTGGCAGTTGTATTTGGTAAGAGACAGTCGTAATTCGCACCCCGTTGCCATATATGGCAGGAGAGCCCAAAGAAGCAAGTTTAACAAGACTGTTTATTGGCCTAGTTGGTACTTGCTTAGTGACATATTTTAGCCGCGAAAGAGCACATACACAAAGCAAAGAAACACACAACGACAGGACGGGCGGCCCAACTGAATTAGACTGAGCGCAAACCCAGAAATAAATGTACAACATACACACGTGCGCAGTCTCAACACAACCTTAGGCTATCCAGCTATCGAACAATCTCTTTTCTGATCCATACAACGTCACCGACGTATCACTGATACACCTTTCTCCTTTCTTTCTTATGTAATAGGCTTCCAACAACTCACGCGCAGTTTGATACTTGCTTCTGCCTATAATCTTGATCTCTTTAAAACATGGTTGACACTTGCAGGTTTTGCAATGCATAGGCAAATGTGCCACACCGTCCTTCATTAAATGCGGTTCACGCTCACAGGCTCGGTCATTAATACAGCGCCCGGTCTGCCCGATGTAGGAGTTGCCACAAGAAAGGGGAATTTCATACACCACGCCTTTCGCACATTTCCCGTACATCGTGTCATGTTTCTTGCCGCATCCCTGTCGGCTCCTCCCGAGCCGCCCGTCCTGTCGTTGTGTGTTTCTTTGCTTTATGTATGTGCTCTTTCGCGGCTAAAACATGTCACAAAAGAAGCAAGTTTAATTAAGAAAACATCAAATATGACCGACAACAACCTGTCAATGTCTGAGAAATGGGAAGGCAAAAGCATCGGCATCACCAGGTGAGGCCCTGCGCCATCTTCCTGACAAAGAAAGAAATGAGCGCCCCCCCCCCCCCCCCCCCGCAATCGGCGCCTGTGGATGCCCATCCGTTTTCTTTGTGGAAGGAGCGAAGGAATTTAACGCAACACGGCGCGCGCGCACGAATACCAAGCTTCACGAATATCGAGTGTTCTTACCTATCCTCACTGTTACACCTAGATGAAAAGGGCAAATTTTCGTGGCAACTGCACCGGGAACAGATCACTAATTCGTTCTGTTCTATGTCTCTGTTACGTTGGTTGTGCTTTCAATGGCCCAAAATTCGGAGCGTTTTGTATGCTGTCACCGTTTTCAGTATTTCGTATGTATGCCAACATACACCGGCTTGTACTGTCGAGACATTCTCATTTCTAAATGAACAATTAGTATGTTCATATGCTCCAGACAACCGAGCATACATAAGAGTGATCAACGACGACGCAGCCACGTGGAATTATAGCTCCGCAATAGGCGTTCTCTTTTAGTACTACAAAACACCTAGGTGCTAGGGGAAAGGTAAGAGCCTCGCGAGAGGCCTATGACTTCAACATTAACCTGTTTTTGCATCATTTTTGTTTTCGGGCTTGTCAATTTTCTTTCGGGTCATTGACATCAGATGAAGGCAATAATTAACCGCGCCACTGCAGCACATTCACTTCGTTTGGCAATGCACCTGCACGTGAGACTGCCAGAAAAAAAAAGCATCTGCACATGTGTCCAATTTATCTAACACAGAAAAAAGTTCAGTTGTGTTATCAACTAAGTCCTAAATATATATTTTCATAAAAAGAGCAGCGCTAAGAGAAGAAATGCCTCGTACACGTTAGATTCGTCTTTTTTCTTTGCACCTTTTCATTCGTTTTAGCAAGGTGTGTGACAGATTGAATCAGGACGCGTTAACTTAGCAATTGTCTTCATACTTTATTCCTGGGAAGAATCTAGTTCATAAGCTGATTAATCCTGCCGTTATGATTTATGATCCTACCATCTGAGCCTTATTATTGATATCTGTGGCGTTTCCCACACGTTTAAGATGGCTTTTCTGTGCATAGCATCCACATCGTTTTATTTTTGTAGACGTGGTTCTGGCGGTTGTGTTGGTATCGCTACAAGCGGAGCTAGCCTGGCAGACCTGACCGGCAAGCGCTCCGCCTAATAATATCTGGGGTTTAACGTCCAAAAACCACGATATGATTATGAGAGACGCCGCAGTGGAGGGCTCCGGAAATTTCGACCACCTGGCGTTCTTTAACGTGCACCTAAATCTAAGTACGCGGGCCTCAAATATTTTCGCCTCCATCGAAAACGCAGCCGCCGCGGCCGGGATTCGATCCCGCGACCTTCGGGTCAGCAGTCGAGCGCCATAACCACTAGACCACCGTGGTGGGGCAAAACACTCCGCCTGGGCGTCTCTTTCCGCGTACTATTTTGACAGTACATCGCTTAAACGAGTCTCTCGCAGAAAAGTTAGAATACCGGAAAGTTCCTCGCTAACCATCCAAGCACCTTCCGGAAACGCGATCTCTTCAGTGCACTCAAGGGGAAACCATCTTTTAACCCATATATGCCCAAACTCAGAAAAGAATCACAAAAACAAATTTTTTTTCAGAAAAAAAATGTACTTCTACTCTAAAATAGAAAAGCACAAGCTCTTTATTTACTGCCAGGTAAACGCAACGCTGTTTTTTCAAGCCGTCCTATACATATAGGACACTGGGCATTAGGGGTGCTATGTGCGGATGTGGTAAGCCTTGAAACATTTCACGTGTACACAGACATTGCACTTCTTCCTCTTCACGACGTATTTCATACAAAGCACGCGTCTGCCCGGAGAAAACGGCCGGCATTTCACGTGCATTTCTTCCTCTCCATGACGTCTTTCACACAAAGCACGCGTTTGCCCGGGGAAAGCGGTCGGCACGTGGCAGCATGAAAAGCAAGCAATGTCTAGGCTTGCACACGTTGAGAATGAGGCCTGCTTGATGTGCTGTAGGTGGCGCTAGTCATCAGCTAAGGAAATAGCGATGTTAGAGGGCAGCAAAGAAGCCTCCTATATGTAGGACACTGGGCATATATGGGTTAAAGACGATATATAGTCTTTCTTGGGGAACTTAAGCGCAGAAATTTTGGTCTGTCTGTCTGTCTGTCTGTCTGTCTGTCTGTCTGTCTGTCTGTCTGTCTGTCTGTCTGTCTGTCTGTCTGTCTGTCTGTCTGTCGGTCTGTCTGTCTGTCTGTCTGTCACCCGATTCAGCGACCCGGCCAAAGTTGAACCACTTGCTTACCGCCCACCCATCTTGAACTGGTACGGCTGTTCATACTTGTGAACGTTGTCGATCAAAAAGTAAATATTACGCATAGCTGAGGCGCAAGATCACTAGGTAAGTACTAGGCGGTGTGTTCCTTTAATAGAAAGTACAAAGATACGTAATTCTAAAAACCCTAGTTTCTTAAGCTGCGCTGAAAATGCGGCTGCACTGAAAATGCCATATGCGCGCCGACGAACGCCCTCTGCCACGGAGGAAGGAAACCCTCTGCACAAGCTCATATTTCCCGACGTATTGCCAGATGGCGTCCATATCTCACGCAGCGCCTCCTCTATCGTCTTTACACGGCATTTGCAGCGGAGCACGCAGATACGCGGCCAATTTTTTTCTTTCGCATTGTTCATGAGTTGCCTCCTTTCAGGAAAAAAGCGCTCGCAAGACAAGCTATCGTGGTCCTTACCGCCCTCTTCATTTGCGCTCTGTGCACAATGGCGAAGTAGCAGCTCTTACCTTGAGCTTCCATACAGAGTGCAAGGCGGTCCTGTTCTTGTTCTATATAGCATGGTTGTCTTTTATAGCATGAAGTCCTCTTGTGAAACAGGGTTGATGCGACGAATTTCATAAAGAGCGAAAATGACCTACAATTGTCTCTTTCGGTAGTTGCTTATCGTGGGGGCGCTGGCGGCAGAAGAGAACAAAGAGCAGCCTGGAGCGCGCTCACCAGGACAGCGGGCAGTCAGGGCCGGATGTGGCTGCCGTGTTCTCCTGGCTGCCACCGTATTATTCGCCGGAACTCTTGTTGTCTGTTGCCTAGAAAGTGCTTTCTTGTCTGCTTTATTGAATGTTGTGTCTAACAAAGAAAAACAAATCCCTTAAAATTCCCCCTTCTTTCGTCCACAGCTGTTACACAGGCGCCTCTAAAATTGGACTAAGAGGTGACGGTGCTTTATGGAGCTGTGTCCTTGTGTCTAACAACAAGCACCATCACCCAAAGTTGATGTACAGCTTCGCTACTCGTTCACTTACACAGTGGAATAAAGCAAGATTTCTTTCACCAATTTCTTGTGTTTTGTTGCCTCTTGCTTCTTCGTTTATTTTCTTATTACATTTCTTTTTTTTTACCCTCCCACGCATCACATTATAAACATTGTAGCGTGCTCTGTTGCGAGTTGCTCAGCTATGGCTTTTCTTGCACTCCCAGTGATTTACTTTGTATATTCGCAATATATACAACATTTACTTCGTAGAACATTTCACTTATGGCCAATTACAACATTGCTGTTTTCTGCTGCGTAAGTATGCACAATGTACATTTTCTAACTAACCTGTTAGTATTGTGCTCAGGACCTCCTTATATACGCTTATGTATCTCAGACATCGTAACAGAGACGCAGTTGACACTGTCAAAGGCAGATTACGGAAGCTGGATCTTCTTGGTGATTTTCGATGATACTGCAATAATTGCGCAATCACTAAAATATTACTTCACGTCTTTTCACAATGGCCCGATGGTCAATTTATCTCGTGTACACCTTACCTTGATCAAGTGCTACTAGATTTTTCCCCCTTTCAAAGCCGCCAGTTGAGCAAATGCACGCAGCGAGCAACCCACTCGCACAAGCCATTTTTTAGACGTCAGTGACTAGTCAAATGTAGCTAAATCCTGTACGAGCAATCGACCTGACCATGAAATTTCCTTCGACTACGTCCAGAAGACGTTGCGTGATACGCAGCCGCAAATCCTCTCGATAAAGCGTATTTTAAAAGCCACTTATAAAACGGTTTCAAGGTACCTTGAAAAGTGCCTTATAGTCCTAAATATGTCTGTTCTTCAGCTGGGTATCATGTCGCCAGGAAGAAATGTTCGGAAGTGGGCAAACGACTTTTCAAACATCATTGTGAAAACGTATTGAACGCGATACTATAATATATGGTATGGTATGGTATGGTATGGTATGGTATGGTATGGTATGGTATGGTATGGTATGGTATGGTATGGTATGGTATGGTATGGTATGGTATGGTATGGTAAGGTATGGTATGGTATGGTATGCTATGCTATGCTATGTTATGCTATGCTATGGTACGACAAATGTTATTCGGTCTTGGAGGTCAACCCTGGGTTGACGCGGGCCTCTCCCAGTTTGGGACTGTCAGACCAAGCCCTTCAGGCACATCGCAGCCCTTCTGGAAATTCAAACCAATTGTAATAAGTGTAATGGCGTTATACGCTTGACCACATGCTTTGGCGATGCCCCGTAGTCTTCATAGACTCCGACAATGAACAAGAATGGTGGCAGTAAAGCTGCTATGGCGCTAGTTGGTACAACTGCATGACTGAAAGCGCTATAAGGTATGGTACCACCCACTACGCGCATCACCGTGTGTGTGTCTTCTTTCAATTCTCCTTTCGTCAAATTCCTGGCAGCGCGAACAGTCATTAAATGGTGGCAGCAAATGCTGAACAGTGACCCGACCAATCACGGCTGATATACGGTGATCATAACGAATTCTTGCTAGTCTTGTAAAGACATCTATTACGCGGCTAATATACGTATGTGTGTAGCGAGTGTGAGTTTGTTTATAGAATTAAACACATGTACCGTCATGAGACAAAACTGTATGTTGCGCGCATATGAGTTCAGGTCAGACATAAACGACGACCTTCCTTAGATCACTCACTATGCCTCGGCAACGAGAAAGCTCCATAGCCAGATAACCGATGACAATTTCAGGTTCAGAATGCTCGCAGCGCATTGCAGATGCTACGTGCCATAAATCTTGTAATTTCAACTTTCGAATAGCATTGTCATTCATTCTACACTTTTGTCCTGGAAAGGCGTCAAGGAGGCATGTCATCTAAAGCGGAGTGAAATCAAGAAACGCACAATGTTTCGATCATTAGACCAAGCATGCTCGTGGATTGTGCCTTGTGACCCTATAAAATATGTCAGAAATTATTTAACAGGAAAGTGTCGCCGGAGCCTTTCGAAGGTTGTAAGGTGCCAATTTCTTTCCTCAACTTCAGTTAATTTTCTTCCAGTTCCAGTGGCATTCCCTGTTCAGCGACTTCTCAACACTTCAAGCACCCATCTTCCCCTGAACGTCTGTGCTATAAAACATTTGCAATACAAGTTGGCAATTGCAGTGCGCTCATTTCTAGAGCTGACTTAATTTGCTTATGAAAGAAAGGTAGGTCTAAAGTTTAATATTTTAAAGAAAACAAAACTTATTGATTTGAGGCGAAACAAAGCAATATTTAGAGTAGTTTGATATTTTCAAAGAGTGGTTTAGACAAACAGCTGAAAATTGCTCTTTTTTGCAAAAAGGTAAGTTTGGAGAGGTACGCCTGCAATGCAAACAGGAATCTTCATCTGGCCATTTGTGTGGCATCTTGGAATGGTCAGCTCCTGCTACAGGAGCCAGCACGTAACTTTATTGTCGTCTGCTTGCATTTATTCTCAATTATGGTAGCTTTCATGCATAAACTCGGTAACGTCAGGAGAATAATATGCGCAGTGAGCTTGAGATTGTAGCGTTGTGGCGCGAGTACTGAAATTTTAATGCTTTAAATAATTATGATTTACAATGTTATTCCCGAACCATGCCCGAATATTATGTGCCACACTGTTAAAATACGGTGAAAACCGGCAGCACATGTGCACTTAGACCAAGGTGCTGCGTTTACAACCGAATTATTAGCTTCTTAATTAAGATATAAATGAAGACTCGTCTTCTCTTCATTGTTGCGTGTAAAGGCGCTGCAGTATGGTGAATTTACAAATCTATTGGACTTGTGGAAATAGGGGACGTGCTCTTTGGTAAGTAAAGGCAGAGTTCAAATTACGTAAGGCAACTTGAAGGCTATAGGTTCGGTCCCTACCGAAGGTAAAATTTTTTCCTCCACTTCGGTTTCCTTCCGTTTATGTCATAATTACTACACTACGCTTAAAAACTACAAATAGTGTCCTCTATGCCTTCCTTGGCCCCATTGTCTGTTAGCTTCATTACGTTGCGTCTGACAAAGAAACGAGCCCTTGATCCATCCCAGTTTTTTCGTAAGACAATGACGACATTTGTAGAGCGTTTTTAGCGCAACTCCTCACACAACAGCTTTAGCGGATTTCGCGAACTGTCTGTCATGCGAGCAAACAGTCCCACGGAGAAAAATTACTTCCCAAAGACGAGTGTAAGAAACAAAAATGTGGCCGCTCATGAATAGCAAAGGTAGATGGTATTCCGGAAGCCACAGGAAAATGTGAGCCTCGAGAACTTCTGAAGTCCATTCAACTCAGCTAGTCCGTTCTTACCAGGCATGCATTTATTTGACCATTGAAACTGAATAAAGAAAAAAAACAGTACACATACATACAGAAAAGGACACAGCTTCGTCCTTGTACGTGTATCGCCCGTTCGTCTCTTGTTTTACCTTTTTTTTTTCTTGTGCAGGTCGAATCCCACTAAATAACTTGTAATGAATAGGATTCACTGGCGCTCTTACATACATGATATCAACAAGAAGTGGTTATTCAAACGGATGACATTTGACACACACGGTGACGCCGCCACAACAAAACATTTAATTCCACCGATATGGGGGTTTCTAAATAATATAAGAACGTTGTGACAGATGACAATGAAAAGATAAATGCACGTTGGACGAAGTACTCTTCTGCAAAAAGTTTGATTAGCAGAAGCCACCAACGCTTTGCACAAGAGAGTTCACAGCAGAGCCACAGGAGATCGACGTTATAATTGGCTTTGATAAAGTCGTCGCGAAAGTCTGCGGTGAACCCCTTGTATCGTGTCCATGCTGTGTGAATTTTAATTTTGTTGATATAAGGACAATACGTGTACGCAACACCTGTATTGGTAATACGCTGTTATATATATATATATATATATATATATATATATATATATATATATATATATATATATATATATATATATATATATATTATATATAAATATATATATATATATATATATTATATATATAATTATATATATATATCGTTCAAACCACCGCCAACTTATTCGGCCTACCGCTGCAACAGAGCCGGCGAGTCGCGGCCGCAGCTGATTTCGTTCACTCAAACCACGGCTGAGAGCAGCATGTTCGCTGCGCGAATGCGCTGGTCACGTGGTTCTTTTTGTATTTCGCGGGCTGTTTTGCAGCGTGGAAAAAATGGTATACGTGAGACTTTCTTTATCGCAAATAATGCAATTGCGGTTTCTGAAGACGCTCTCGAATTTTTCAATTCGCATTGCTTGCCTAAAGTCGCCCGTGAGTCCTTCTCTTCAGTCATATATATATATATATATTATATATATATATTATTATATATATATATATATATATATATATAATATATTTGTATATATAGTCCAAGAAATGAAGGAGCACACTTACGCAAATTGCATATTTGCGGCCTTCGTCAGATCCTGGCGAAGGCCAGGATCTGACGAAGGCCGTCAAATAATTGGGAACGTTCTCAGACATTCTTGCGCGGTTTGCGCAAGGCAGTAGTAACACACCTAAAGAGGCGGTTCCATATACATAGAAGAAGGGAGCGCGTGTGACTAATATATATATATATATATATATATATATATATATATCTATATATTATATATATATATATTATATATATATATATATATATATATATATATACACTTGGGGTATGAAGATCGATGGGTCCGGTACGATAGATGAGTGAGAAGGACTCACGTACGAACTGTAGTTTTATTAACGTTTCGGCTGGTGGGCCAGCCTTCGTCAGAAAGGCTGGCCCATGTATTTATACATGTGCCGTATGTATGTGTGTATATATATATATATATATATATATGTATATATATATATATATATATATATATATATATATATATATATATATATATATATATATCCTACGTTAATTCAACATAAATACCCCAAAAAGTGGACGGGAGGATGACCGCCGCCGTAGCTCAGTGGTAGAGCATCGGACGCGTTATTCGAAGGTCGCAGGTTCGGTCTCGGCCGGCGGCAAGTCATCTTTTCGTCCACTTTACTTTCTTCACATTTATGTTCTAAATACTACAGATAACACCCCCTATACTTTCCTTGGCGTTATTGTCTGTTAGTTCTCATTAATATTGTGTCTAACAAAGATAAACGAGCCCTTAGAAAATCATCTCCCTTCCTTCATATATATATATATATATATATATATATATATATATATATATATATATATATATATATATATATATATATATATATATATATATATATATATATATATATATAAACAATGAAGTGCTATCAAAGGACCCGGAAGTAAAAGTTCAAAAAAATCAAGCACGTAGGAAAAATTCTTCTGTAAAGGACTGACGTTTCGGCCGCGGGACCGGCCTTCGTCGGAGTGATGCGAACATGCGACGGTACCGCAATATATAATGCGCAGTAACGTATCATAGCGCTGTTAATGGCTGACAAGCGGTTGTTAAAAGCAGTGGGGAAACAGTGCGCGTGATAGGACAAGAAACACGAGAATAAACGCGTGCGCACTTGCGCCAAGACAAAACGAATAAAGAGTAAAAAATGATTAACACTGAGTAAAAATGATGAAGCCACATAACGTGTGTGTCACCGGTACAAACATCACTAGCACGTCATAGGTACAACTGCGAGCAAGTTATCGATAAACATAAACGCGGGTGTAACATCTTGTCATGATCCGACAAAGCTCAAACAGGGAACTAATCTATCTGCGTGAAAGCATAGCGGCAATAATAGCGGGGGTAGTCAAGAGTGTTTAGGAAACTAAATGGGTAAAATGAAAGTTTGCCAGCGCTTTCATTCATACCACAAGTGACGGCTTTAAACTTATAGATTAAATACGATTCTCGAAGCTCTCTTTCGTGGTGGGAACGGAAACCAGATTGAAGGATTGTGGCTGTAATATTATCAAATGAGTGGCCCGGAATGTGCACGTGTTTTGATAGCGGAAGGTTAGGAATGGTGGCAGCATGACACTTGTGGTTGTTGAACCGATATCTGAAGGGCGTTTCGGTTTGTCCAATGTACTGTAATTTGCAGACGGAACATTCGAGCAAATAGATGCAATTGTAAGTGTCACACGTAAAATTTCCTTTAATTTTATAGAAGAAATCAGAAGCAGTGCTTTTAGCAATGTGTGACGTCGTCATATGCGCGCAAACCTTGCATCGTGGTTTTTTGCAAGGTCGACAACCGAAATTATCGGGAACCCTTGTTTTAGATGATGTTAGGATGTCATGCAGATTGCGAGACCGTCTGAAGACTACCCGAGGTGGCAATGGAAAGATTACTTTAAGATGAGCACTCTGCGCTAGTATGTTGAAATGTTTTTTGAGGATTGAGGAAACGTTTGGCACCGATGCTGAGTGTGTTAGAACTAGATTACTTTGTGCCTGAACGGATGGTTGCTTTTTAGCGCTAAACAAATCCTTGCGATTCAGCGCATCGGCTCTTTTGACGGCATCTTCAACAATGCGGGGTGGGTATTGCTGCTAGATCAAAGATTCGCGGAGTTGTACGCAGTTTGCATAAAAGTCTGACTGCTCAGAGCAAATTCTCTTAAAGCGGAGCGCCTGACTGTACGGTATACTGGTTTTCCAATGTTTTACATGTGAACTTTTAAAGTGAAGATAACGGTGCCTGTCTGTAGGTTTCCTGTAAAGCCTAGTGGTTAGTTTTTTGTCAGAGATGTAAACTGTGACGTCCAGAAAGTTAACGGTAGAACGAGAGTATTCATGCGGAAACGAAATAGATTGGTGAACAGTGTTGAAATCAGCTATAAAAGATAAAAGTTCATTTTCACCATGGGGCCAGATAAAAAAAATGTCATCTATAAATCGCTTATAATAAAGAGGCTTTAACGCGCGATTTCTTAAAAAGTCATTTTCCAGAACAGACATGAAAAGGCTAGCGTAATTAGGTCCAATACGAGTGCCCATTGATGTTCCACTTACTTGAAGGTAGTGGGAGCCATCAGATTCAAAATTATTAAGCTGCAAGATTAATTTCAATAAGGTAGCTAATGTATCACTTCCAATGGGCTTTTCATCAGACAGTTCTTCGTACGCTTGAATTACTGCCTTGATGCCATCGCTATGAGGTATATTGGTATACAGTGAAACCACATCTAATGTCACGAGCACGGAATTATCTGGTATCACGAGTTCATCAATATCCAACAAAAAATGATTTGTGTCTTTGAGATAGGACGAGAATTTACATGGAAGGCTACTGATTATTACATCAACGTAGCGGGAAAGTTGCTCCGTAACAGTGCCAATGCCCGAAACAATGGGGCGTCCAGGACAGCTTTCTTTATGTATTTTGGGCAGCAAGTAGAACCTGCCAGGGACGGGACTGAGCGGGACGAGGGAGCGTACTGCCTTGTCGCCTAATTGATTAACTTTTACGAGATCGTTGACGGTATCTTGGACAACTGCTTTAAACTCTTCAGTGGGATCATAGTCTAAGTGCTTATAAAAAATCGGATTGTTAAGCTGTCTATGGGCTTCGCTTATATAATCCGCTTTATTCATAATAACAACGGCACCACCTTTGTCGGCTGGCTTTATCACGATATCACTGCGTTTAGCCAGTGATGAAATAGCTTTCCTTTCCTCAAATGAAATGTTTGATTTAAACGGTTTTTGCTTTTCGTAGGCTTTAAGCACGTCGCGTTGGACTGCTTCAATATACATGTCTAGATATTTATCACGTTGGGCCGGAGCGGTCCAACGGTTGTTGGTAAACATAACTGGCTGCATGTCGCTAGTGGACGGACGGTCATGGAAATATTCTCGTAGGCGCATGTTGCGTGAAAAATTCTCTAAATCCTTAGCCAATTGAAAATCGTCATATCCACCAGTTGCAGGACAAAAAGTGAGGCCCCGTGACAAGACGCGGAGTTCGTCCCCGTTTAGACTTACATGCGAAAGGTTCACTACGTTGGTGGACGGCGGCGTGCTATTATCTAGCTCAGGAAGCGAGTTTGTCGGGACCGCCGTTATTACCTGTTTTGGAAACAACGAGCGCTCCACGCCATCACGGAGCAACCTTTTACATTTCTTGTCGTAAATTTCACTTAGCTTTTTCACTTTATACCTTTCTAATTCGGCTATTTCATGCATACTGAGGTCAGCACTAGCGTACAGTTGTCGTTCCGTGTTTAGAGAGTCTTTTACAGCATGCTGGTAATGGTTCTGAACAGTACGGGTAAGATCTAAAGAGGCTTTTTTAAGGATTTCATGCCATTGAGCGATATTTTTAGCGGACATATGACTTGTGGCTGCTTTTACAGAAATACAAAGCCCCCTAGGTGCAACAGGAGCCGCCAAATATGCACTGAGGGTTGAAGCATGCAGTTCGTTTCGAATGCGCTTTTCCACGGTTTTTCTCAACTTTAAGAATGCATGAGAGCTATTCGCCTTTGTGGCACAAGGCTCACCTAGTCAGTTCATCACTTTGTTTATATATATATATATATATATATATATATATATATATATATATATATATATATATATATATATATATATATATATATATAATGAGACGACGCCCAGTTCAGTAAGCGAAAGGTAATATTTCAATGTCCAAAGCGGCGCAGCCCGCGTGACAAACGAAGATGATGATTACAATGGTTTCTGTAGAGATGAAGATGAACTATATAGTCAGCGCTTACACTATTTTCCCCCTTCGCGAAAGCGGCCAGCAGGTTAAGGGTAGGAACGCCGAATATATGGTTTCAGGCGAGAGACATGAGTGACTCGGTGCTGCGGCGACGACGATCAGTAGCCGCGCTGGCTGGAGCGACGCGATAGTTCACGGCAGATGTCCTTTCCAGCACAGTGTATGGACCGAGATATCTATGAAGAAATTTTTCACAGAGCCCAGGGGTACGAACAGGTGTCCACAGGAGGACTTCGCCGCCTGGACGGAACGAAACAACTCGACGTTTCGCGTCAAAACGGACTTTCCTCTTGTCCTGAATGGTAGCAGTGTTGGCGCGGGCAATTTCACGGCAGCGGCGGGCGACGCGAGCAGCGAACTCTTCTGGAAGGGACGAAGATGGAACAGAGGGCGTGGATAAAAATGTGGTGTCGAGAACAAAAGTCGGTTCACGGCCAAACACGAGGAAAAACGGGCTGTAATTCGTCGTGCGTTGTATGGCAGTATTATATGCAAGCGTGACGAAAGGGAGTACAGTGTCCCAGCTTTTGTGATCTGGCTGAACATACATGGATATCGTGTCGGACAAAGTCCGGTGAAAACGCTGTGTAAGACCATTTGTTTGCGGATGATATGCTGATGTGGTCTTATGTACGGTGTTAGAGGCCTGGAGGACTTCAGCAAGAACATGGGAAAGAAATGTCTTGCTAAGGTCACTAAGGAGAACACGAGGGGCACCGTGGCGCAAAATAATGGCGCGCAGGACAAAATCGGCTACTTCTGAGGTAGCACCAGAGGGAAGAGCTGCCGTCTCCGCGTAGCGAGTTAGGTGGTCCACGGCAGTAACAATCCAGCGGTGACCGGCTGGCGTAAGCGGGAGGGGTCCGTATAAGTCGATGCCCACAAAGTCAAAGGGAGCGGACGGGCACCGCATAGGTTGTAAAGGGCCTGCGGGAAGAAATGTGGTACGTTTTCGGTGTTGGCATGATGCGCAGGAACCGACGTACTCGGCCACACTTGTTGAGAGGCCAGGCCAAAAGCATCGAGTTTTGATGCGCTCGTAAGTCTTGTGAAAACCCAAGTGGCCAGCTGTCGGGTCGTCGTGCAGGGCTTGTAAAACCTGGAGACGAAGTGAACGAGGGACGACTGGAACCCATTGGTTACCGAGAGGGTGGTAAATGTGCCTACATAACGTTCCATCTCGAAGTTTAAAACGTTCAAGCTGTCGTCTTAAGCGGCTGTTGGGGGCACGGGATAAGCCAGTAAGCCGATCGATTATTGTGCGGCAGTATGGATCTGCATGTTGGAGCGAGGTGAGATCTGTGGATGAAAGAATGTCCACTGAGGCAACGGACTCTTTCGGACTACCGGCCGTCTGCTTGGTCACTTGGCTGGTCGGTGATGAACAGATTGAAGGCGACACTTGGGCGCTTGGCGAGAGCGGGCACCGCGACAAAGCGTCAGCATCTTGGTGTTGCCGACCCTACCTATATGTGACACTGTAGTCATACTCTTGCAAACGCAGTACCCAACGGCCAAGGCGTCCCGACAAATTCTTGAGAGACGATAACCAACACAGAGCATGATGGTCAGTGACGATTGTGAAATTCCGGCCGTATAAATAAGGGCGAAACTTTTGTACGGACCACACGACGGCGAGGCATTCTTGTTCGGTGATGCTGTAATTTCGCTCAGCAGGAGAAAGGGTGCGGCTCGCGTAGGCCACGACTTGTTCTTCGGAAGCGTGGTTCCGCTGCAGCAGGACGGCACCGATGCCATGTCCACTTGCGTCAGTGTGTAGGACAGTAGACGCTGCAGGGTCGAAATGCCGAAGCACTGGCCGCGATGTGAGGCATCGCTTGAGAGTGTGAAAAGCGGCTGCGCATTCATCCGACCAGACAAAAGTTGCGCTCGCGGTCAAAAGCTTGTGCAAAGGAGCTGCAATAGTGGCGAAATCACGCACAAAGCGGCGGAAGTACGACGCTAAGCCGAGGAAGCTGCGAAGGTCTTTAGGTGTGGTTGGGGTAGGAAAGTGCAGTACTGCAGCAACCTTGTCGGGATCGGGCTCAATGCCATGTCTGCTGACAACGTGACGTATTACCTTGATGCTGCGGCTGGCAAACCGACACTTAGTGTTTAGCTGGAGACCGGCCTTAGCTAGACAGGTCAGAACTTCGTCTAGCCGTTCCAGGTGCTGTGAGAAGCTGGACGAAAAGATGACGATGTCGTCCAGGTAGCAAAGGCAGGTCTTCCATTTTAATCCACGCAGTACCGTATCTATCATTCGTTCGAATGTGGCTGGGGCATTGCAGAGGCCAAAAGGCATTACATTGAATTCAAAGAGTCCATCAGGTGTGGCAAATGCAGTCTTCTCTTTATCGGACTCGTGCATCGTGATCTGCCAATAACCAGAGCGCAAGTCGAGGCTCGAAAAGTACTCGGCACCTTGTAAAGTATCAAGAGCGTCGTCGATCCGAGGCATAGGATAGACGTCCTTACGAGTAATATTGTTCAGCGCTCTATAATCAACGCAAAATCGCACCGAGCCATCCTTTTTTTTAACGAGCACAACAGGAGAAGACCACGGGCTTGCCGAAGGCCTGATAATGTTGCGTGCGAGCATATCGTTGACTTGTTCTTCTATAACTTTACGTTCAGAAGCTGATACACGGTAAGGGCGGCGACGAATGACACGAGATCCGTCTGTGTCGATGCGATGAGCGGCCACTGTTGTTTGACCCAGGCCATCGGAACAAACGTCAAAGCAAGCGTTGTGTTTCATTAATATGGTCAGCAAGGCATCAGTCTGTGTCGGATTGAGATCTGTACTCAAAGTGGCCTTTAGAGCACGCGATGAACCTTCCGCGGGCGTACACTGTGGAAATGACGAGTCAGTTGAAACAGTAACGACGACACATACCGGTGCGTCTTCGGTAATGCTGGCAACAGTAGTCCCCTCTGGCAGCAGTAGGGCTTCTGGCGTCGTGTTGTAGGCGGTGATGCTTGCATAACCACGTGTGAACCGCACTAGACAAGATGCGATGGCGATGCCTCGAGAAATACGGCGCTGGCAAGGTGTAACCACCGCGTCGCCATCTATAACGTCTCGTGACCTGATCGTAAGTACACGTTCTTGCCCTGAAGGCAGGAGAAAATCCGCAGCTGTGACAAGGTTGGGCGGTGAAAAATCAGCAGCAGAAGAAAGCTCACTGTCCGTAATACGAATGAGAGGTTGACCGCACGAAATGACAGCCGACGAAGCCGATAGGAAGTCCCAGCCTAAGATTATCTGATGAGCGCATGAAGAAAGCACAGCTGGTACATGATGGCGGACTCCGTCGATGAGAACGCGCGCAGTACACTGTGCGGTCGGGCAAATCGGATTGTCATTAGCGCTGCATAACAGGGGACCGACATAAGGAGTTTGCACTTTCCGTAGACGAAAACACAATTCGCGGTTAATGACTGAAATTGCGGCTCCAGTGTCTACAAGGGCGTCAACACAAACACCTTCCACACAAACGGGCAGTAAATTTGCTGGGCGAGACGGAGGAGTTGTGACGTTTCGACAACGAGCAGTTTCCCCTCCAAAAACTGCAGCTTCTAGTTTTCCGAGTGTCTGTCCAGAGAGATCGGAGCAGGACGCAAGAGTGATGTCGTACGCCGAAATGGTGACGGAGAACGGCGGCGAGGTGAACGAGAAGGACGAGGCATGGCTTGGGACAGTGGAGGTGAGGGCGACCGACGTGAGGAGGATGGATACGGTGCTGGAGCGTAGGCATCAGATCTTGGGGCAAAGTCTCTTTCATAAGCAGAATAGCCACGTCGTTCATCCTGCTGACGGCGGCGGCAGAAACGGGATATATGGCCCCGTATGCCACAGTAGAAACAGACGGGGCGCGAAGGACGCCAGGTAGAGTAGTGTGGTTGCACTGGTGCCTGTGCTGCCATCGACGCCAAATGGTCGCACCCAACGTCCGCAGGCGCAGATGAGATTGGTGCAGGGGCCCGTGATGCAACTTCTGCGTACGAAGGCATGCGAAAGGGTACAGGAGACGGGGTACGTGCGACGCTTGTCATCGATGCCAGTTCGTCCTTGATAATTTCACGCAGGTTGGGAGGAGGAGAGCGGACAGGCGAAGTGGCTGTGTTGCCCGGAACAAGGCCGTGAAGTTCCTCTCTGACAATGGTGCGGATCAGGGCTCGCAATTCATGTTCTCCAGCAAAACGAGCGTCAGAGGAGGCGTGTGGAAGGCGCATGGAATAGAGCACGTCCAGGCGTTGGCATGTGGTGATTATGTCCTGAACTGTATTTGGGCTCCGAATGACGAGAGCATTGAAGGCCACAGAGTTCACGCCTTTTAGTATGTGACGGATGCGATCGGCCTCCGTCATGTCACGTTGGGCACGGCGACAAAGAGCCAGAACGTCTTCAATATACGACGTATATGATTCGTCGGGCCCTTGGATGCGGGTTGCGAGCTTCTGCTTCGCTACCTCAGAGCGTCCTGCAGATGTACCAAATATCTGACGGAGTTGTGCCGTGAAGGCTGCCCAATCAGGAAAGTCACTTTCATGGTTGTAGAACCAGGTTTTAGCCACTTCCCTGAGGTAAAAAGGAACGTGGCGTAGTTTGTGGGCCTCGTCCCAATAATTACAAACACTGGTTCTGTCATAATTATCGAGCCACTCCTCGACGTCTTCACCGCGAAGGCCGGAAAATACCGGAGGGTCTTGTTGCGACGTACTCACTGTGTAGTTAGGCCCAACTGGCTGAGCAGAAGCGGTTGCGGCAGCGCAGGCGTTGTTTTGTGCCAACACTGTCGTTTGCGAGCACAACCGTCGACCAGACCGGAGCTCCAGGGGTGACCGGTAGAGCAAGAGGACGTGGGAACCACAGCACTCTCCACCACTTATGAGACGACGCCCAGTTCAGTAATCGAAAGGGTATATTTCAATGTCCAAAGCGGCGCAGCCCGCGTGACAAACGAAGATGATGATTACAATGGTTTCTGTAGAGATGAAGATGAACTATATAGTCAGCGCTCACAATATATATATATATATATATATATATATATATATATATATATATATATATATATTAAGGTGTTTATCTTACTGCACTCAGCGACAATACGCAATGACGACAGTCAAGGCAAAGCACGGACTCTCAGCGCGAGCGGCGTTCGTTCGGACGGGAGCCGGAGAGAACGAGCCACTAGAAGGCACTGTAGAGGACGACCCATTACACAGTTCTTAAGCTTCGCTACAATTACTCCGGGTACGAAAAGGGAGCCAGCCACCCGGCGACCTGACAGCTTGTCACTATGAGCGGGTCATGGTATGTCTTGAGGCGCTCCACGTTGACAATGTCGTGCCCTCGACGGCGCATGTCGGAAGATGGTTCAATGGGTTCGATCAGGTAGTTGACTGGGGACGTGCGTTCAATGACACGGTAGGGGCCTTCGTACTTGGGCAGTAGTTTGGAAGAGAGGCCAGTTGCAGTGGCAGGGACCGAGAGCCATACGGGCGCTCCAGGGAGGAACGTGCGGGCATTAAATGTTGGGTCACCGTGAATGCTCTTCAGGCGCTCTTGTTCACGTTTAGTGAAGGTCTCCGCAAGATCGCGGCACTCTTCAGAAAGTCTGACTGTGGCAGAAATAGGCGCGCACTCAGACGGATCTGGCTTGTACGGGAAAATAGTGTCGATTGTGTGCGACGGGTGCCTTCCATACAATATTTTATACAATGCTCTATTTTCCTCTACTCTGACCTATGGTGCACTGGTCTGGGGGACGACAACAAAAGAAAATATAAAAAAACTTCTCTTACTTCAAAAGCGTGCAATACGCATAGTTTTTAAAGCTCCTTACCTAAGTCACACACAGGGCATGTTCGAAAAGCTTAAAATTGTAAGCGTGCAAAACATTTACAATTTCAGATTACTTCGGCAACACAAGTTGGAAACAAAAAAGAAAATTTCCCTTCTAAAGACATTGGCGAAATTGATAGAAAATGACCCTGCATACCACACACGCCATCCTGAGATATGGAAAATTCGAAAATGTCGCACGACTTATGGAAAGCAAATGCTCAGGTACACATTACCTACATTACTAAATGAACTTGCCAGAGATGGTACGGACGTAGCTTTAATGACTTTGAATGACTTACGCAATATGTATGTACAACTGTGATTGTTTCTTCTTGTCCAATGTACTACATATGTTTGTTACCTTGATTTGAAATTTAGCGAATTTCCAGTAGTTTTGATATGTGCAGATTAAATATATGACATACTAAGAATTGTAATATAGAAAAGTTCTTGTAGTTCTGATGTGTATATATGGTTTTTCCTTTATTGATTCCTTTACGTACTTCCTTTGTGCTTTTTTTTTCCTTTACGCGTTGCTTTCTACCTCTATTGTTGTAATTTCACACCACTGTATGCCATAATATGGTGCACGGATCTAGTCAAGCCTTTTCAGGCTTTTTGTCCGTGCACCAAACATCTGTCAGATGTTGAATAAAAATTGAATTGAATTTAATTAAATACGAAAGGTGAAAATTCAGTAGTGCTCTGAGGGTCAGTGTTATAGGCGTAGGTGACGAAGGGCGGGATAGCGTACCAATATGTGTGTTCGGCGGCGACGTACATTGAGAGCATGTCGGCGAGCGTACGATTACAACGTTCGGTGAGGCCATTCGTCTGTGGGTGGTAAGCAGTAGTTTTGGGGTGAACCGCATGGCACTCTTTGGGGATGTCTTCGAAGACCTCCGACAAAAAGAACGCAGCCTCCTTCGCTGAGCAGCTTCTGTGGGGTCCGTGACACAGTATGAATCGATAGAGCAAGGAGGGGGCAATATTGCGCGCTGTAGCCGCTGAGAGGGCGGTGGTTTCGGTGTATTGCGTGAGTTGGTCAAGAGCGATGATGGCCCAGCGGTCACCAGTCGACGTCAGAGGAAGTGGTCCATACAAATCGATGCCCACGCGCCCAAACGGACGGTTAGGGCAAGGTAATGGTTGTAGACCGGCTGGTGACACGTGCTTTGAAGGTTTTCGGCGTTGGCAATCGAAGCAGGAGCGAACGAACTTCTGCACGTAGCGCTACATCCCTCGCCAGAAGTATCGTTGTCGAATGCGGTGGTAAGTTTTCGATACCCCAGAATGCACACACTGCGGATGAGAGTGGAACGAATCGTACATTTCAGATCGCAGACTGCGGGATATCACTAGTAGCTACTCAACGTTACTAGATGTATCTAGTAACGTTGGTAGCTACTGGCGGCCGTCGGCGTTGTAATTGCGTCGGTGCAGGAGATCGTCGCGAATGGTGAAGTGGTGAGTGGGTGGTGTTGCCGACGAATGAGCGAGTAAGTCTATCAGTGAGGCGATCCATTTATCCTCGCGCTGTTCGGTAGCGATGGTGTCAACGTCGAGGTAAGAAAGGTCAATGCGGGATAGTGGGCAATGGGCATTGTCGTCATGCAAGGGGGAGCACTAGAGGGCGTCAGCATGCTGGCGTCCTTTGCGGCACCGCACGCTGTACAGCACGCGGATGTTGTAGTCTTGCAGGCGAAGTGCCCAGCGGGCGAGATGGCCTGGGGGATCCTTGAATGACTCCTTCAATGACGACAAGCAGCATAGTGCACAATGGTCGACCATAGAAATAAGGGTCCAGATGATCGCCTGGCATTTTTTCTCCGTGACGGTGTAATTGGTCTCGGCTTTAGTAAGCGTACGACACGCATAGGCCAAAACATATTGCCGCGAGTGTCTATTTTTCATGTATTCGGGTTTTACCCGCAAAGACGGTTAGCAACGCTGGGCGCAGACAGCACCGCAGTGTTTCAGAAGCGTCGCCACTGTAGTAGATCATTTGGTTAACATTGCGCGCAGGACGCGAATAGTCAAGATTATTCCAGAGCTAGCACGACCACCAGTGATAAGGTTGGAAAGTTCGATGCGTGATGTATAAAAGAGTGCGCGTCGCAGCGATGATCAGTTTTTCGACGGCCGACGCTGTGTGTTGCTTGTAGTGTTACTTTTCGTTTTCTGGGCACAGGTTCACCCAAATAAAAAACACCAGGCCTGCGCGGAAAGCGCAGCGCAGTCAAAGCGAAAGCTGGAAGAGCGACATTTCTAGAGCCCGTTGTAAACTCTCTTGGGGCTACTAATATAAGTTCAGTTGCAATGTACGCACTACGCCATAAATGATCATTTTTTGAAGTTGGGAAGCACCCCCTACGCCATTATTTGTCATTCTGCGGAGAAGCGAGCTACCCGCTACACATCTTTGAGGTACTATGCACTTTGTTGATGCGGCGGCTGATGATGAATTATGGCTGAGCCCTTTATAGTTGGTTGGAATCTTTAAACGACCCACTAGTTACCTAATTAGCATGGTATGAAGGCCGCTCGTTATTTTACTCCCCTA
The DNA here is from genome assembly GCF_013339695.2 of Rhipicephalus sanguineus. NCBI lineage: Eukaryota > Metazoa > Arthropoda > Arachnida > Ixodida > Ixodidae > Rhipicephalus > Rhipicephalus sanguineus. The sequence goes on along the minus strand of NC_051181.1, from coordinate 40,083,182 downwards.
GCACGCTGTATTACATATGTTAACGTGAGAAAGAGAGAGAGGGAAAGAAATTTCTTGAGGCCCCGAGGATATGGATCATGTGGGCCTTGTAGACTTCCTTGGGAACTAATAAAAGTAACATAGTGAAACTTGTGGCGCACAAAAAAGACACGGACGAAGAAAGCGAAGACTGGACGATGCGCTTACTTCCAACAGAATGTTTATTCAACAGAGGGGGAACATATACGTTGAACTGTGCGCGCAGGCGCTGAGAGTCGCTGAGAGGCGCTGAGAGTTGATCACAGCAGGCTACCCCCAGCATGTCATCACTTCAGTAGCTGAAGCACCTTTAAGGACAGTCAAAAAGAACATGCACAAAACCCCGGGTGATATCAATGGTCACATCAACCAGCAACGCATCTCTGTTATTCCATACATACACGACATACCACACTGTCTCAAGAAGGTAGCGCAAGGCGGACATACGGGTAGTTTTTTCTGCATCGAATAAACTTTCGTGGCTTTGTAAGGCAAGCTGCAAAAGGGTCAGCTATTCATGCGTTACCAAACATCAAAATCCTTTCGTTTCGTGTCGAAAAGGCGTCGTGTACTCTTTCCCACTGTCATGTGGAAAGAAATATATCGGACAAACCAGCAGGTGCCTAAATAACAGACCTCGTGAGCATTTTAACAGTTCTCAGAATATCGCAGCCGGTCATCTTAGTCAGCATTGCAGAACCTGTGGTTGTGAACGTTCACTTGACAATTGCATCGTCATCTAGCAACAACTAGCAACAATAAGACAACCCGCGAGATTATTGAGATAGTGGAAATTGCAAAAGCGGGAGCTTCTTGTATCAGCACAGCATCGATTGACCTAACGGAAAAAGAGGTTCCATTCTTAAACAAAACGCAGTAACATGGCTCCGCACGTCTCAATGTATAGTTTTTTAAGTGCTTTAATCAGCCTTCTGCTAGTCCCAAGTTTAATCGCATTTGATTTTGTTTTGTCGGCCCAGCCAGGACTCTCAGCGCCTGCGCGCACAGTTCAATGTATATGTTCCGCTTCTGTTGAATAAACATTCTGTTGGAAGTAAGCACATCATCCAGTCTTCGCTTTCTTCGTCCGTGTCTTTTTTTGTGCGCCACAAGTTTCACCATGTATCACCGCCAACAAGCCCATTCTTACGTTCTTTCAAATAAAAGTAAATTTGCGAGGTACCCACCCACTATGCGATTTTCCGTCATTCTGCGGAGAACCGTCGTACCCGCCTGTACGGCATTATGTGCACTTTGTTGATGTTGTGCCTGATGACGACGAAACATTATGGCTGAACCCTTTGTAATGTGTCAGAAACATTCAACGACCCACTCATTGCGGAATTCGCATTCTGTGGCCCCTGCTTACAGAATTCGCGTCGTGTGACGCCTTGTTGTTATTTTGCTCTTCTACCACACTGCATTAATATGCTAATGTGGTTCTTTTTCCCGACATGAAGCCTGTGTAGGGTCTTTTTGCAAAGAAGTTTCAAGCACCGGCATGGCTCTGTGGTAGAATACTGCGCTGCCACACAGAAGGCCCAGGTTCGAATCCCGTTCCATCCTTGATATTTTTTTCTTATTTTTGTATGTTTTTCCTTATTTCGCGCGATAGCGGTTACAGACACCGGCGGCGGCGGTGACGGCGGACAATCACCCCAGTGCAGTTGTGATCTCATAACAGCTTTCGCTGTAAAAGTTTAGTGTAACACGCCGACTGCTGCCTTCGTCACCGTCACGACGACGTGACAATATTCAGGGAATCCTGGTTTGCGCTGCGCAAGGACAGCGCCGAGGCCAACATCGTTGGCGTCCCTGTTTGCCGTAGGGGCCGTAGGGTCGTAGTGGCGTAGTATGGGAGGAGACGTCAACAAGCGACGGAGCTTTGCGAAAGCGTCGTCGCACCCTGACGACCACGAATTGAGGGCCCCGTTACTTCGAAGGAGCTTCGTCAGCAGCGATATGATGGTGGCGAAGTTTCGAATGAAGCGTCGAAAGTAGGAGCACAATCCTACAAAACTGTGCAGTTCTTTGACGGACGTAGGTTTGGGAAACTCGGCCACGGACCGAAGCTTCGCTGGATCAGGGAGGATTTCGTCCTTCGACGCAACGTAGCCTAGGATCGTCAGTTACCGTGCTGCAAATCGGCACTTCTTTAGAATCAGCTGTAGGCCGGTGTTGCTCAAACGCGTCAAAACGTGCCGCAGGCGTTGTAGAATTGCGTGGAGAAGTCCAGAGCGAAAACGACGATGGTGATCGAGGTAGCAGAAGCACGTGTGTCATTTCAAGTTGTGCAGAGCTGTGTCCATCATGCGCTCGAAGGTGGCGGGCGCATTACACAGTCCAAACGGCATGACGTTGAATTCGTACAAGCCGTCGGCCGTGACAAAGGCGGTCTTCTGTCGAGCGTCATCAGCCATGGGTGCCAGCCATAGGTACTTGCCAGCACCCTGAGGGCAAATCGAGAGAGAAAAAGAATTCTGCTCCTTGCTGGCGGTCAATCGCGTCGTCTATTCGCGGCAGGGAATAAACGTACTTGCGAGGGATCTTGATGAGCCGTCGGTAGTCCACACATAACCGAACGGGGCCGTCTTTTTTCGCAACAAGAACAACAGGAGAGGCCCAGGGGCTGTTTGACGGCCGAGTAACACCGCGGCGAAGCATGTCGTCGACCTGCTCGTTAATTACACGACTCTGCGGGAGATACGCGATATGCACGTTGTCGCAGTGCTAGTTGGGTGCCAGTGCCGATGCGATTCGTGACAGCGGACGTGCGGCTGAGGGAAGCTTGCGCGACATCGAAAGAAGAACGAAATTCTTGCTACAGGCACAGAAGCTGGGAACGCTGGACCGACGTAAGGTTGTCAGCCAGGCCCGAAGCCAGGAATACTTCTCGGGGCGTGGGGGGGGGGGGGGGGGCACTTGCTGAAAACCTTGACTATTTGAGAAAAACACCTATTTTCATTACTCATTTTTGGTAAAAACACTTATTTCACAAAAGATTTCGGAGGGGGAGGGGGGGGGGGCTAGTTGTCAGCAACAGAGGAACAAATACAAGCCCGAAAAGAGTATATTGGCCCCCAAATAGAGCTGACGTGCCTATACGTGGCAAGTCAGGACCACCCGAAAGGAGTCACACATACCTTTTTTTTTTCTTAGAGTGTACTGCCAAATGAATTTTTATTGACAAGAATGCTCTTATGTATACCCGGGTGAACAAAAACCACCCGGGATGCGGGATGCGCCAGTCGGCGTAGCAGGCTCAGTGATAGTTGATGTATAGTTGTTTCATATCTTTGCTTATGTTTTCACCTTCTGTTACCGCGCGTTTTCTGTTCACCCGGGTATATATAAGAGCATTCTTGTCAATAAAAATTCAGTTCGAAGTCAACGCTTCTCCCGCCTTTTTCCTGTCCACCGAGTGTTCTTTTCGCGCTGTTAACCTTAAGTATGCACAACCAACTAGCCCAGTCAGCCACTTTATTTTCTAACGCAGCGCGCTGGGGAGCGAGGGGTTGCTGGATCAAGGCCCCGGTCGGGTGCTTCGGAATTTTTTTCTTCAGCTTTATTTTTCTTTGTGCCTTTTTATATATACACATACATATACATATCCGGGACATGACGGTGATGGCGACGGCAAAAATCCGCCGAGAGTGTCCATATAATTGCTATCGCAATGAAACATGATTCGCAGGTCATGACATTAATAACGTGAATTTCCTGTCGAGCATGTCATAAACCTATTTCCACGAATAACGTGTGGCACATATCCGCATACCACAGCCCGTAGTACAGTGGCGGATCCAGAGGGGGGGCGGTAGGGGCGATCGCCCCCCCCCCCAAAGCCTGAGTGACACCCCCCCCCCCCTTTCCTTCAGTGCCTGCGTCCACCTCCTTTGTCAGGTTGCCCCGGCTACCACTGCCCAAACCGCAGAGGAAGTCGAATGGCTAGAGCGTCCGCTTCCAATGCGGGAACTACCGGGTTCGATTCCCAGTGCCGCCGGACACCCGCCGGTTTTTCTAATAGGTAAAGGCTGAGTTGCCCCAGCCTGGCAGTTTGTGTTCTGGGCACTCGAGCTGGTGCCCTCGTCTTTCCTCCAACTTCTTCACCCCCTTTTCATCTTTTCCAACGCCGCTGAGCCTCTGTTACGCTATTTTAACCCCCCCTCCCCTGGACAGGAGCGTTGAGATGTTCTTCTCGACGAGAGAAAGTTACTATCCTATGCTTTTCTCTTCTTCTCTATCCAAGAATTTCCTCCCCTCAACACTCTTCCTTCCTCAACAAAGGGGGTGGCAGCTTAAATGAGCACTGACACAAAAAGTTTGGACCTTGTTTTTTTTCTACGACTCACTTATTACGGATGGAAAGCTCGTTTCCTCGAGCGCGCGATGGTTAATTATTTGTAGATGGTTTTATAGCGCCCAGTCGCAGTTTCGGTTTCAGAGAGCGCCGAGTGAACACAGAACAGTTATCATGTAAATAGTTTTGTGTATCGAGAGGGCAGCCACCGTACCGCAGATAGACAGCGAGAGACACTACGCGACCTCCCTCCCTCCCTGGCCACGGCTACGGCTAAATGGAATCGAAGAAGCCGACCCAGCGCGTCGTCATTCCATATGTGCCGGGTATCAGTGAACAGCTCTCCAGGGTTTTCGGAAAAGCGGGGTTCACGGTAATTCACAAACCGGAATCAACGCTCGCCCGCTTGCTACCGAGGCTGAAAGATCGACCATCACCAAGGCGTAGTCTACAGGTCTCGTATTCTGAGTGTCCAGCCAGCTACATAGGCGAGAGCAAGTGTTTCCTAGTGTTTCCCGGAGAGAATACGCAAGAACGACGTCAGGAAGATGGAAGCGCAGCGCAGCGCTCTTGCAGAGAGCTGTGAGAAGCACGACCATAAAATCAACTTTGACGGCGTTTCTGTTCTATAAACAGAAAGGAATCCGCGAAGGCGACTCTTGCTCGAGTCTTGGCGCATTCAACACACACCTGCCAATGTGAACCGCTCGCTAGGAACAATGCCCCCAGTATACGTTCACGGCCTCCGAAACGTGAGGGAAAGGAAAAGCCGGAGCCGCGGTGAGAGAACAAGACGCGGCGATGCTTGCTTGACCAACGCAGTCAGCCGCTGAGGAAGGGACCGAGTCGATCCCGAAACGTTGGGCTCTCTTCAAGCTGTGGCTCGAGCCATTTCAACTTCCTAAAACATAGTTGACTACGTGAGCACGCAAAACTGCGTCCACATGCGCACCGCGTCGTCAACTCTTTTCAACGAAGGCTTTCTGGGTGCTGCTATAATCCCCTCTGAGGCGTTGTAAGTATGCGTGACCCCCCAAAAATGCACAGCCGAGGCAAGGACATCAGCCTTTTCACTCCCGTGCAAGTGTGCCCCCTCTTCCCGTTGAAAAGGTCTGCTAGGAGAGAGCGCTCGCAGGAATCGTGACAGCCAGCACAAGCTCGTGGCGCAGGTGGTGGTTAGTCGGTTACACGAAAACCAAACTTTTTTTTCAGTACTCCTTTAAAAAACGCCAGGCCTGCGCTGAAACCGCAGCACAGTCACAGCGAAAGCTGGAAGAGCGGCTTTTGTAGAGCCCGTTGTAAGCTCTCTTGGGGCTACAAGACAAGTACACTAGAAAGGTACCCACTACGCCATAAATCACAATTTTTGTGAAGTTGGAAGCACCTACTAAGCCATTATTCGTCATTCTGCGGAGAAGCGAGGCACCAGCTACACGTCTGTAAGGCATTATGTGCACTTTGTTGACGCGACGACTGATGACAATGAAGAATTATGGCTCAGCCCTTTGTAATGGGTTGGAAGCTTTAAACGGCCCACCAGTTATGTAATTTGCATAGGGTGACGCCCGGTCGCTATTTCCCTCTCCCGTCATGCTGTATAACATACGCTGACGTGGGAGAGAGACGGGGGGGGGCGAAGAACTTTACTGAGATCCCGAGGAAATGGATCATGCGCTTATGGGTTTCCTTGGCAACCAATACAAGTGCACTTGCGAGGAACCCACTACGCTATAAAAATCATTGTAATTTTACTGAGACCCCGAGGAAATGGATCATGCGCTTATGGGCTTCCTTGGCAACCAATGCAAGTGCACTTGCGAGGAACCCACTACGCTATAAATTATTGTAATTTTTGAGAAGTAGGGCAGCAGGCATTGTGCCATTTTTCGTCATTCTACGGAGAGCATTGGTACCTGCTAAAGGCATGTAAGGCATTATGCGAACTTTGTTGATGCTGTGCCTGATGACGATGAAGAATTATGACAGAGCCCTTTGTAATGGGTTGGAAGCATTCAACAACCTACTCGTTGCGCAATTCGCATTGTGTGACGCCTGGTTACAGAATTCGCGTTGTGCGACGCTTGGTGCTTATTTTACTCTTCTACCACGCTATATTGCATATGGAAATGTGGTTCATTCCCGACATGAAGCCTGTATAGGACCTTTTTGCAAAGCAGTTTCAAGCGCCGGCATGGCTCAGAGGTTGAATACTGGGCTCCCACGCAGAGGGCCCAGGTTCGAACCTCGTTCCATCCTGTTCGTTTTTTTTTCTTATTTCGAGCGATACTGGTTACGGACACCGGCGGCGGCGGCGGACAACTACGGGGGCCGAAAACGGCCGGTGAAATGATCTCATAACAGCTTTCGCTGTAAAAGTCTCTTCGCGGTGTAATGCAAGACGCTGGATTGCACACATCGCTGACATCTCTGAACCAGAGAAGGTTATGACAACGAAACAAAGCCTGTAGGAGCCTCTGGATTGTTGCCGTCGACGGGATGAAACAGTGTTCTTCACGTCACCGTTTTTTCCGGCATTCCCAGTGCAGCTTGTCGCTTGGTACGAAGTTGTCCCTCTGAGAACTCAAAGGTAAGAGGTTCTTGAAACGATGCACCTGCAGGCTGCTGAAGTTACTAGAACGTAAGGTATTATCGTCACTGCCGTATCTTTCTAAAACGTTTTAGTCTCGCGCATGGTCTCACCTTTCACTCATTTCTCTCTTTATTCATGGGAGAGCTGCCGCGGCAGCTGCAGGTTTTTCGGACTGAAGTCCTAATGCTGTAGGTTTGACGTTGCACTGCGCTTCTTACAGCGTAAGACTGAAAGGAAAGTGGCTGCATCGCCTTTGTTTACGCCAAGGATTCCAACTCTCAAATTTGGCGGGAAACAGCGGTGCGCATTGACAAGGCACAGGCGGCTGGTCACTGTCCCACAGTCCTGCGACTGTCTAGACGTGCGCGTTGCTACCCGGGTCGTATGAATCTGGAGACTGGTACTTTGGTTGCCACTTGACCCGTCCCGACGACACAAGGTAATCGTGGTCACGTTGCGTTTAGCCTGCGTTTAGAACTTTAGGTTTGATATCGTCACCCCTTGATTGTTTTGTTCTTGAGTTCAAGAAGACTTGAAACGTGCCTATCATTGCTTGCTGCAGTATTGGCGATACCAGTCACGCCAGTATTCAGCAAAGTATATCCTGCAATTTGTCGTTATTAACCTGTTCAGAGCAGGTGGCGGGATCGAATCCCGGCCGCGGCGGCTGCACTTGCGAAGGAGGCGAAAATGTTTGAGGCCCGTGTACTTAGATTTAGGTGCACGTTAAAGAACCCCAGGTGGTCGAAATTTCCGGAACCCTCCACTACGGTGTCTCTCATGATCATATCATGTTTTGGGGACGTTAAACCCCAGATATTATTATTAGTAACCTGTTCTGAGCAGCCAAGAAATCCACAAACTGACTATAGTGTGTCTTTCTGCAGCCCATCTAATGCAGTTACGAGGAATGTACCGAATCCTACAGAATCCGCTATGACATTATGATTGAATTAAGTGCTTTTTGCTTCAGTATATTTTTTTTCCATATGTTAAAAAACTTCAAGGTATGTTTTCCAAGACATGTGAAAGAATATCAACATGAATTGTTTTCTTTTGCATGAAGTAAACACTCCCCCGATTTTGTGCTCGGAAGTTTCAAAGGCACTCAAGCAATGCCACATTGACTGAAATAATTTTGCTAAAGTACAAGCGATATGTCACACGCTCATATATTCAGCATCTCTTGCTCATGCTCAGCCCGATATAATGTTGATACGCACATTGCGATTTATTCTTTCGGTTACAAAGTTCGCAGCTATTTTTTAAGGTATTCTGCACAAAGTCATTTGCAAGGCTTACGTAAATATGCGTAAGCACTGTGCCACTTGCTAATTTTCGTCGTCTGTGATGCTGCTGCCGTTCTGCTTTGTCAATGCTGTCTTCGTTTTACTTGTTAAAACGATGCGACGTACGCGTGGAGTTGAGCAAGCGGAGCAGTGCTTTATTTATTTTGAAGCACCCTCTAAACTAAATAGTTTCATTTGCAAACGGCACATGCGCAGCTCCTAAACCACCCCCCTACACTCGTGTGTCTCCCCTGGTCCGGCAGTCAGAAACGCTATTTCTTTATCGGTTAAAAGCAGTGACGGTTCACTCACGCATTTCTCTCCTTGTATGGAGGGCGCTGCGATCGCCGAGGCGAGCAGACGTGTTTGCATCGTCTCCGCCGTTGCTGACCGATTACGCAGTGCCAAGTACCTCGAAGCAAAATTTTTTCCTCCACCAATGTGTCCGTGATGACGAGAGGCATCGACTGATACCAGCTGACCCCTGAGGTACGCTTTTGTCAAATTTCGGGACTTCTTCTACCGCCGCCGTGCGAAGGACTGCTAGGCCTAGGCGTGCTCCGCGGGCGCTAGGCCTGGCACCGTCGCGCCGGTCGCCGTCTGCCGTACTGCTCGGTGGCGGCCGCTCGTCAGCTCTGAGATGGAGGCGTCCGCTCGGACAACAGTGATCGTGGACAACGAAATGCGCGTTCAAGTTCAAGGAGAAGAAATAACACCAGAGGAGTACCACAACGAGGCCGGATGGACGCTCGCGGGGGAGCGCATGTCGAGGCTGCGCCGGCGGGCCCCCGCCAGTGGCGCATGCCCGACGGATCCGGCGGGAGTCAAGCAAGCCCGAAATCGAAATTCAACAAAAACGTGAGAGCCTCGGTCATCAAGGCCGCACGCATGCCAGCCATGCCGCTGGAAGAGAGCAAGATAGTCGTCAGACCCAGAGGGGGACTGGACATCGTCAAGACCGGCACCACCACCGTCGCCACGACCATACTCGCCGCGGCCAAGATCACGAGCGAGGAAAGCGCGGCGGACACCATCTGCCCCAACACGCAACAGAATATTATGGTCGTCAGTACACCGAACGAAAACAACGCAGCAAGGTACGCTACAATCCATGAAATCTCTATTCAAGGCAAACTCTGCGAAGTCAGCGCATATCGCACGGCACCTCACGACACCGTAAAAGGCGTCATCAAAGGCATCCCCACCGACGCGAACGCCGAAGAGCTCGATAGAAATACTGTCAACGAGAGGAACCCACTAGCAGTGGGCGCAAAGAGGATCGGCAGCACGACCTCCGCGATCGTGGTGTTCCAGGGACCCAAGGTACCGAACTTCGTCCGATATGGAGTCACCCTGATACCTTGCCACCTCTACAGGAAACAGATCGACGTTTGCCACCAGTGCGGCCGAGTGGGACACCGTAAGGACGTGTGCCCGACACCCACAATCAAGACGTGCCTGGCCTGCGGGCTCGCGAACCCCAAGGAAGACCATAGCTGTACCCCAAAATGTAGGCTGTGCGGGGGCGAACACTCGACCGGAGACCGAACGTGCAAGGCAAAATACAAGATGCCTTACGTTGTGCGCAAGCGACAATGGGTACGGCGACAGGCCGAACTCCAGCTGCTGCCGGAAAGCGATTTCCCGCCACTCGACAAGCCGTCAGCTGTGCAAAAGTCAAGGACTCCATCGAAGAATCGCGCGCCAAAATCCAGAGACAGCAGCAAGAAAAGGTCACCATCACATGAACGAGTAGGCTGGGTCGACGCAGCGAAAGGGAACAATACAAGGAGCGCGCAGAAAATCAGGGAAGCCGCGAAGAAAGACGATATGAACAAGGTGTGAGAAGCCAACGAGACCTTAAGGCAAGAAAACGCGGCGCTGCGAACAACTATTAACAACCTTTCGAGAGAGATTGCTGAGATCCGTAAGCTGCTGCTATGCAACAACGAGTCTCCACAGAGACCCACGCCAAGCTCAAGAGAGACAGAGGAAACAAGCACGAAGAACCAGGAGGCAGCCGTAGAGGAACCGGCACAGAAGAAGCGAGTCATCGAGGCCCCGCGCAAGCAAAAAGAAAACGACCGCAACGACAACCTCGAAGCCAAATTCGAAGCGAGATTCACCAAACTCGAAGAGCTACTCACGGCGAACATCGCAGCATTGACAGCAATGAAACAAACAGTGGATAACTACCAAGCCGAGAACATAAACAGATTCGCCTACATCGAAAGGACCCTACAGCCGATCGTGAGCCACCCGACGTTTGCGCCCATCTTCGCGCTACATCCACCCAACCAAGGAACCTTATACGCGCCAACGCAATTATGGCCGCCAACGCAGCAGCAGCAACAGGCGTAACAGTGTGGCAGTGGAACTGTCGCGGCTTCGGAAGGAAGAAGGCAGTCATCCAGCAGCACATTGCACGCGCCGCGCGCAAGTCGGACGTGATACTATTACAAGAGACACTCACCGACGCACCGTCACTCCCCGGCTACAGAGTGCACAAGGGCCCACCCGACGGCAGAGGCCTGTGCACCCTGGTCAGGAAGGGACTCACGTTCGTCGAACACGAGCTCCACAACACTATCAAGATCGAGCACACACTCACCGAAATCATCCGGGGCAAGAAGAGAAAAGGAAGCATATTTCTGCTGAACGTCTACAGCAACCCATCGAATAGAAAAGAGAGATTCAAGACACTACTGCACAGAGCCAGCACCGCGGCGGGCCGCAACACGCTGATCGCGTGCGGTGACTTCAACGCGATGAACCCAGCCTGGGGCTACAACAAGTACACAGCAAAGGGCCGCGACCTGTACCAAGACGCCACGGAACTCGAGTTCACCCTCATCACGGACCCGACGCATCCGACGAGAATCGGTAACTCCGTGTCCCGCGACACCACTCCGGACCTCACGTTCGTCAAGAACGACGTCCGGGGCGCGATCACCTGGAGAAACTCGGGGGCCGACCTCGGCAGTGACCACACCATCGTGGAAATCGGCATACCAGAACACAATAATAATAATAATAATAATAATAATAATAATAATAATAATAATAATAATAATAATAATATCTGGGGTTTAACGTCCCAAAACCACGATATGATTATGAGAGACGCCGTAGTGGAGGGCTCCGGAAATTTCGACCACCTGAGGTTCTTTAACGTGCACCTAAATCTAAGTACACGGGCCTCAAACATTTTCGCCTCCATCGAAAATGCAGCCGCCGCGGCCGGGATTCGATCCCGCGACCTTCGGGACAGCAGTCGAGCGCCATAACCACTAGACCACCGTGGCGGGGCACCAGAACACAACGACACCAGCAACAGAACACACAGATGGATAGACTGGGATGCCTTCCGACACACCAGAAACCAGAGGGAAGACGGTGACGACGAGATCGAAGACATCAACTCGTGGACGGCCGAAATCACCAAGAACGTACGCGACGCGACGAAAGAAATTAAAACGGACGCGGAGATAGACAAAGTAGACAGCCGGCTAGCGCATCTCATCGAGGCCAAACAGTCGATACTCAATCGATGGGAGAAACAACGGCTCAACCGCAGACTCAGAAAGCAGGTGGCGGAGCTCAACCGAGCGATCGAAGATCACTGCCGCGTGCTATGCGCGCAACAGTGGAACGAGATCTGCAACGCAGCAGACGGGCAGATGCACAGCGGGAAGACGTGGAACCTACTGCGGCATCTGCTCGACGAAACCAAGACCAAGTCACACCAAAGGGACAGACTCGCCAAGCTCATACATCGGGCGGTCTCGGTACACGGCGCCGATGAAGTCACCAGGCGTATCAACGACAAATACCTGCCAACTACACCCACCGAACAACACGCGCCGTACGGCGGCCAACCCAACGCGAACCTCGATCGCGATATTGACGTCGAGGAAATCCGCGCGGCCCTGCACGGCCTCAACAGCCGGTCGGCGGCCGGCCCGGACCTCGTCATGAACAAGGCGCTGAAGAACCTCGACGACGGCTCTATTGAGAACCTAGCAAAGTACTTCAACAAGTGCTGGAAAGCGGGCGAGCTGCCGAAGCAGTGGAAGACAGCCAAGACCATTCTGATTCCCAAGCCGGGGAAGCCACCGGACACGGACAACCTCCGGCCCATCTCGCTTACGTCCTGCGTGGGCAAGGTGCTGGAGCACGTCCTTCTCAACAGGTGGCAAGATTACCTGGAACGAGAAGGGCTGTACCCGGCCACGGTAATCGGCTTCAGACAGCACCTGAGCACGCAGGACGCGATGCTGCAGCTCAAATACCAAATCATCGACGGCGATGGCAGCGCACGCGACAACAAGGCAATCCTGGGGCTCGACCTGCAGAGCGCCTTCGACAAGGTGAAACACTCGGCGATCCTGTCCCAAGTCTCAAATCTCAACATGGGTGAGAGATCCCACAACTACATTAAGGACTTCCTCACGGACAGGACCGCCGAGCTGCGAGCAGGCGACCTACAGACGCAAGAGAAGAAGCTCGGGAGCACTGGCACACCGCAGGGGTCGGTCATCTCGCCGATGCTGTTCAACCTGGTAATGATCGGAGTGGCAGAGAAGCTCGCGGATGTCGAACACGTCAGGCACACCATCTACGCGGACGATATCACGCTGTGGGTGACCGGTGGCAGCGACGCCCACATTGAGTGCGCGCTGCAAACCGCCCTCGACGCGATAGAAGACCGGTTGGAGGGCACCGGACTGATATGTTCGCCGAGCAAATCGGAGCTCCTAATACTCCCACCTACCAACAACGTCAGAGGCAAGACCAAAAAACGCGAATACGAAAAGATCCGAATCATAACAAAATTCGGCAACGTTATCCCCGAGGTCGGTAAAATCAGGATCCTAGGCATGGTCATCGAGAAGCACGGAAGAAACGGCGACATCATCGCCCGTCTTACGGCGAAGGCGGCCAACGCGACGCGACTCCTCAAACGAGTCACGTCCCGGAAAGCAGGCATGAGAGAGGAGAGCCTAATCAGGCTCGTACAATCCTTTATCATCAGCCACGTCACTTACGTCGCAGCCTACCACAGATGGCTGCAACACGAACGCAACAAAATCAATGCCATCATCAGAAGAGCGTACAAAACGGCGTTGGGCCTGTTTGAGTCCACGAGCACGACCCGCCTCTTACAACTCGGGATACACAACACGCTCGAAGAAATAGCCGAAGCACAACGGAGCGCTCAACTGGAGCGGCTGTCCACGACCAATGCCGGGAGGAAAATACTGGATGACCTGGGAATAGGACACTCGAACGAAGCGGAGACGAAGCTTCCCGTCCCCAAAGAGGTCCGACGCCAGACCAGAACCGACCCCATACCCAAGAACATGAATCCCGACTACAACAAGGGAAGAAGAGCGGCGAGGGCCAAGGCTCTCATCGACCTGCACGCCAACGACGATCACGCGCGATATGTGGACGCGGCCGAATACCAACAGAACGCTTTCGCAGCGGTCGTCATCGAGGCGTCGACCGGCGCAACAAGGACGGCAGCGAGCGTGAAGAGCATTGGAGCGGAACAAGCGGAGGAGGTGGCCATCGCCCTGGCCACCATCGACCCATACTGCCACACCGTGCTAAGTGACTCGAGACAGGCGGTGCGAAACTTCGCCAAAGGCCAAGTATGTAGAGAGGCCGAACGAGTATTGCGTGCGGCCAAACTGCAAGACAGAAAAGTGAGAATTAAGTGGTTCCCGGCGCACGCGGGTGACGCGTCGGAACGCAATGCCAACCACAACGAGACGGCACACGCAGCGGCGCGAGCGCTAACTAACCGCGCCCCGGCGACAGACCGTCAGACGTGGTTCGGAGCCAAGGACCGCATGACGGACTATAACGACATCACAAAAGCCTACCGCATGGCTCGCAGGACTTTCCCACTCCCGCACCCGCGGTTGAGTCGAGCGGAGGCGGTACTATTGAGACAGCTCCAGACCGGATCGCTACCGAGTCCGGGACTGATGCATCGCATGTACCCCGAGACATACCCGACCGACAAGTGCAAGGTCTGCCGGAGGGAGACGGCGGATCACACGCACATCTTGCGGGACTGCATCAAACACCCAGAAGAAGCGAGATCAAGAACGATCCCGTCGCGGCTCGAGGGAGTCGCGAAGAGCTACGACCTGGATCAACAGCTCTGAGCCGTCCAGCAGGTCCTCGGGGCGCTCGAAAGGCAGGGACCCAGCGAGCCGGCAACGGCGAGCGGAGACCCGCGCCGAGTAACGGCAACCCCGAAGACGACATAGGCCCTCGTCGGGGCGCGCGAGCGCCCAACTGCAGGCACAAATAAAGTTTGTTCCAATCCAATCCAATCTCCTTGTATCTTTAACAAGAAGGCTTCCAAGAGCTCCCGCTCGTGCCTTGTGGCCTTGAAAGGTTTGACCTCGCTTCTCAGCGAGTGAAAACGACCTGGAGTGGGTTGAGGGGGAGCAACGACGGTATTATGGTACCGCTCTTCCTTTCTCGCTCGTTGTGCTTTCGTCGCTGCTAACTGCGGTAAAGGCACCCCAACACCACGAAAGCTTTTTCGAAATTTACTGTGTGGTGTCGATGCACCTGTCGTTCGGGGGACGCACTAGTGCGTCACTGGAACTGGGAGCGGACGAGCGAGAGAGGAGGAGCGCTACCGTAATCCCGTACCCTAGTTGCGTACCATGTTTCTGTAACTTGCGCACCGTGCACCTGCCGTGTTGTCTCTTCGGCGCCATACGGATGATTTTTGTCCAAACGTATCCATCCGCGTGCAAGTGCTGACAACGCGAGGTCAATGAGCCTGCTAATCCCCGAAAGGATCGTGAGAGGTGGCGGTCCTCAACCTATGAAGTCCTGCGTGGTCAACGGGACATTGAATTTTGAAGTGCGGGTGTGTGCTCATCATTATGAACCTACCAAGGTTCCAGGATTGGTGGAATCCTGGTGACCGCGTGGAGAGAGGGAAAATGGGGTGGACCTCAATCTGCTCATTTAATCCGGTGCTGGTGCACCGGAGAGCACCATGCCTGTTCTCTGTGATCTGAATAATGTAAATACTTGTATAGTTTTCTTCCTTCCATCAACTTATTCTGATGACTGCCCAACAAGACACCAACCCGTGTCCGCACCGGCCACGCAACCCGATTTCTAACAAAGGCTTAGCGCAGCAAAATCGGCATATATCTGAAGTGTGGTAGCCCGTAATTTATAGTAATTCTTCCAATTTATTAAGATTATAAAACTGATTAGGACAAATGAGTGCAACCACTTTAAGCACAAATTAACAGTATTTATGCTGTGATAGGATTCTTTTAATAATAGTAACTACTAAAAAAAGTCAGCCCCCCCACCCTCTCCAGTTTTCTTCAAGCGACCGCCCCCCCTAAAATGAGTGGCTGGATCCGCCCCTGCCGTAGTATGCGGGTATGCGCCACGAGTGATTCAGTCTGTGCCAGGGACAGCGAGAACAGGCCTTGAAGATAACGCGATAGCGTTATCTCAAAGCCTGCTCCAGTCATCTTAGGTGAATGCATAAGGGACCATGTGAGTTTTTTAATCCAACATGTCTAAACAACGACGCGTATCTGCAGCCGATTTTGTGGAGGCTAAGCACGGGGCCGATGGTCAAGATATCGCACGGGAAGGTTCTGAGATGGCATCGCACCTGGTAAAAGGTAGTAGCGCCCAGTAGCGCAGCCATAAATTTTTTTCGGGCGGGGGTTCAACCATACTTTATGTATCTTCGCGTGCGTACGTTTGTATGTGTGTGTGTATATGCACACATGCAAAGTTGAATATTTTCGAGGAGGGAGGCGTTAAATCCCTAACCCCGTCCCTCCCTGGCTACGCCACTGGTAGCTCCTTTTCCAACCTGCGGGAGATGAGTACCATTAGGCGGCGGGAAGCGCGCGCGAGCGATCGTCTCAATGCTCTTTGCATGACCAGGTCCAGCGAGCCGCTCGTGCCAGCGGAGCCCTGGACTGAGGGCCCGACCAAACTGCCTGCAATTGTTCTTTTTTTTTTTTTCTGAATAAAGTTTCTTCCTCCTGCTCGATTACTGCTACTCGCCAAACATCGCAGCGCCGACGCAGTAGCGAAAGTCTTCGTCTCGGAAGGGCTTGTTGCACACACGACTGCAGCTTGCCGGTTCTTAGCTTCACAACCCACGCTTCACACACTTTTTTTTTCCCCGCGGGTACCGGTGCAGGCTGACACTGGGCTCCGTTGCATAAGTGCGGCACCGAGCAGCAGAGCACCATGTTCGTCGCTTTCGGAGGCAGCCACTCATATTACAATGGGTTCAGTTGTGTTCAAGATGCGAGGAAACATCCGCATCTGAACAGACCGCAGCGCAGGTGGAACTTGAAGCTCGTTTTCAAAGCACCCGGCAGCTCTCCACAAGCAGGCGACGCGGCCGCTGAGACCACGTGGTCCTGCCAAGCACGTCACGCCGACGGTGGCGCCGGCGTTTCCAGTGGTGGGCCTCGCGCCCAATAGGAACCATGCTCTGAAGTGACTAGGAATATGCGAGAGGAGCAACAAAAATTTTTCTCCTCACCGTGAGGAGGCACGAGTAATTAATGCGATTATATTTGATGAAGCAGCGCACAAAAGGACAAAATCACGCACACATAAAATGGCACAAACGCAAGCGCTGTACTGATGCTTTATTGACGAAAGACCCGCCTTATATAGAATAATACGCTAATGCGCACTGATAGCAGTGAACATGATCAAGACCACAAAAAAGCCAAAAAAAACAAAAACCGAAAAGGAAACAATGGAAATGGATAAATGGAAAGATGGAGGTGTCGGTTGTGTTTCGTTGTTGATCCAGGAATGATACAAACGGGCCAGTTCCGAGCAGAAAAAAGACGCGTTGCCTTATTCAGTGCTCGTATTTAAAGGTAATAAGGGAAAGAATGTTGAGGAGAGTACAGAGTGTGCGCGGCGATAAGTGCCGGCGTCGAGTGAATCGTGACAAGCTTTGATTACCATATCGATACATCTTCCTTCCTTCGGATTAGTTTGAACAACAAAACAAAAACTTTTTGCTCAATCGTAGTTGGGTGAGCGCTGATTAGTCACGGGCGCTGAACGAAGTTTTCGGCGTACGCTAGCCGCTCCGGGCGCCTTCTGTTTCGCGTAGATCTTCTAAGAGCCTGGGCTGGCGTGCTCGTGTGGCATTGTGGGAGCTGACGTCGGACTTCTTCCATCCACGTTGCCGGTTGGTAGTTGACGCTGGTCTGGTTCCTCTTGTCAGACGTTTCATCGGGCGCATCCTCCTCAGAACTACTAAACGGCTCTCTCGTTGCCAACAGATGCTGACGGTTACGTCGTATCACACTGCCCTTTTCTGTCTTTACGAAGTAGGACCTGGGCCGCATGCGGCTGATTACTCTTGCTTTGGTTGATCATGAGTCTCCCTGGACGCGGACAGCTTGCCCTGTCTGCAAATGTGGAATACGTGTCCCATTGGCATAGTCTGCCGATGCTTTTTCACCAGCTGGCGTGTTGCTTCCTGAAAGTCGGGAATCGGGGTGCGCAGTCGTCGACCTTGAAGCAGCTCGCCTGGTGACTGATCGTCTTCCAAGGGACTGGATCTGTAATTGAGTAATCCGAGCCAAAAACCATTCTTGCCTTCGATGGTTTCCTTCAGACTTCTTTTAACGACTTGCGCACCTTTTTCGGCTCAGCCGTTCGAGCGTGGAAGTCTAGGGCATGACATGGCGTGCTTGAAGTCATATCTTCTTGCAAAATTTGAGAATTCTCGACTGGTGAATTGAGGCTCTCCGTCAGTACAAACTTCGATTGGAATGCCATACCTTGCGAACATCGCGCTTAATTTGTCAATGACTGTGGCAGACGACGTGTCACGCAGCACTTCTGAAAATTCTGACAAAGCGTTATATGCGCAGAGATAGGAGCTCCCGGCATACTCGAACATGTCAACGCCGACTTTGCATCACGCGTGCTCTGGAACAGGGCGAATACTTGGTTGTTTGTAGGACTACGTTTTGCAAACTGCGCGCGTGCTCACGACGTTTTCAATATCAGCATTCAAGCCGGGCCAGAAAACTACGAGCCGAGCGCGTGCCTTGCACTTGTTAAGCCCCACGTGCTCGTCGTGTATTCTGCGTAGTATCTCCACACGCATAGTCTTTGGTATCACTACCTTGCATCCTTTGAACAGTATACCGTTTACCACAGTTAATTCCATGGAAATGGCCTTGAGCTGTTCGTTTATCTGCCGGTTACTCCTTATGGATTCGATGACGCACTTTAAGGAGCTGTCTTTATTCGTTTCTTCCAACAACCGGGCTTCACTTGCTTCGCTAACGAGTGACGAAACTACACTTACGGCATGTACTTCCACGTCTTCGTTGTCCTCGTCCGTGCCCGTTCTGTCGATTGGAGCCCGAGACAGCATGTCCGCCAACACCAACTTTTTACCTGGAATAAAATTAGGTCGGAGTCATATTTGAGCAAGCGAAGAAAAAACGCTGCAGTCGGGGTGGCATTTCTCCTATCGCCTTCCGAGCGATTGCGATTAGTGGACGGTGATCGGTTTCTAGAATGATCTTCCGTCCGTACGCGAAGTGATGGAGCCTTTCGCATCCAAATACTACAGCCATGGCTTCTTTCTCTATCTGCGAGTGGTTTTCCTGTGTCTCTGTCAGTACTTGCGAATCGTAGGCAACAAATTTCCACGATTCCCCGCATCGTTGCAGTTTTCACTCCACTCAAATACTGTGTCCTTCTTTAGCAGCTGGCGCATCAGTTGAGTTTCTTTAGCCAGCGCTGGCAGAACCTTTCCTAAGTAATTGACGACTCCTAGCATTAGCTGTACTCCTAGCCTATCGGTTGGCGCTGGCATGTCAAGCATCGATCTCCCAGTCGCGGGGTTTGGCTGGATGCCTTCTTCCCAAATTACGCCACCCAAAAACGAAATTTTCTCCACCCCTATTTCGCACTTTTCCGCGTTCAAAGTTAGACCAGAATTGCGTGCTGCTTCCAGGACAGCTTTCAGCCTTTCATCATGTTCTTTCCTCGTGGGCGCCCATATTAGAATATCATCTACGTAAACGCGCACTCCTGGGATGGTGCCAAATATTTGGTTCATGGTTTTTTGGAAGACTTCGGAGGCCGAGGCGATTCCGAATGGCAGCCTCAAAAACTTATGTCGCCCGAAAGAAGTCGGAAATGTACATATTTTAGATGTCTCGTCGTCGAGTGGAATCTAATGGAAGCCTGACTTAGCATCGAGTCGAGAAAAAAATTTTAGCTCCCGCTATTTCAGCCTCGATGTCTTCTCGTCGCGGCATCTCGTAGTGCTCGCGCATTCATTGATCTTCCTGGGGTCCATGCGCACTCTTAATTCTTTATTATGCTTCCTTGCAATTACTAGGGGACTCACCCAGTCTGTCGGCTCCTCTGTTATGGCGATGATGCCTGCCTGGAGCATTCAGTCCACTTCCTGTCGTAGCGGCTCTTGCAGGGACAGCGGCACGCGTCGGGCCATCTGGACGACAGGTACAGAGTCTTCCCGTGCGCCATCGTGTATGGACGTTAAAGGCGCCCCGTGCCTGTGAAAACTTCGGGAAATTCTCTAAGCACTTGTTCGCGGTTGCGTGCCGTTACCGCGCTCACTGATCACTGGAAAAGCGCCAAGGCCTCACTAGCGTGGAGCCCCAGAATCGCTTGACGTCCCTTCTTCACCACGAAAATATCGATGTCAGCGGACTTGTCGCCTATAGTGGCCTTCGTTGTCACGATTCCCAAGGGCTTGATAATCCTTCCGTCGTACGAACGTAGTACTGAGCTACTAGGCCTTGTTTCGTTGTTGGTCGGGGCCAGTTCCGAGCAGGAAAAAGACTCCTTGCTTTATTCAGTGCTCGTATTAAAGGTAATAAGGGAAAGAGTGTTGAGGAGAGTACAGAGTGTGCGCGGAGATAAGTGCCGGCGTCGAGTGAATCGTGGCAGGCTTTGATTACCACATCGATACAGGTTGCCCCTCGGTATCGTTCTCTAAGAAAGCGTGCCAATACCTTGGTCTATATTCAGATACTGTAATGCAATTCTTGTCACAAATCCTGTGACATTTGCGCAATTTGTTTTTTTTTTCGTTGCTTTCTTTTTTCTTTGTTTTTTGTTTTTGTTTTCTTTTGTTTTGTTTTTGTTTTTTATGGCCTTGATCATTTTCACTGCTGTCAGTGCGCATGTGCTTATTATTCTGTATAAGGCGGGTCTTTCGTCAATAAAGCATCAGTACAGCGCTTGCGTTTGTGTCATTTTATGTGTGTGTGATTTTGTCCTTTTGTGCGTTGCTTCATCAACTATCATGGCTCGCCAATTAGCCCATCAGTGCATTTTAAGTAATTAATGCGACTGACATTCTTTTACTGCTCAACGGTAGATCGCGTGCTGACCCATGCGCATAGTTTCGCCGACACCCCGTTAAACACCATCAGGCTTACTGCGCGTCAGGGTCATACCAGGAATATTTTTTTTTTCTGGAAGGAGGGTTTGACTATTCTTTATGTATGCTCGTGCGTGTGTTTGTATGTGCGCGTGGTGCTTATATACGCAAGCAAAATTGAAAACTCTCATTTCAAACCCTGGCCACCCCAGTGCTGCGCGTGTTGCATTTCGCCAGTTATACGTCAGTGCTTCGCATCACGCGTTACGGGCTGCACTAATTTTTGGTGTGGTTCGTTTGTTGCATATACGTCGTTACGCCTTAATTTCTTCTAAGAACGAAAGGCGAATTTTAAGAGCTCCCAGATTTAAATGCACATATATATCCGATAAAGTGGAAGAGAGGACGTCGATCGTGTTGTTCGAAGGTTGCAGGTTCGACACCTACCGACGGCAGGTTGTCTTTTCGTGCACTTTAATTTCTTCCCATTCATATAATAATTGCTGCAAATAACCCCTATACTTTCCTTGTCTTGACAGTCTGTTGGTTGTCATTGATTTCTTGTAAGAGTCGTTGATTTCTCCCTTGCGCGTATTTAGGCCTTCTAATCCCTACTTTTGGTCGTTGTCGCTCCCTCCGCCGGGATTATTGTCATTGCTATTGACATACAGTGTTCAGCGCTGTCTCCGTAGTGCCCGGTTTTGTTGTTTCTTATTTTTATTTTTGGCACGCGATAGATTCAATTTATTTACTCCTTCTTTCCCCGAGTAAGGCTTGGGACGTTTCGGGTGACCAGTTCTAAACCCACCCACCTTCCCCTTGTTCCCCTAGTAACCAATAATCCTAGTCGTTTTGCTGCGAAAACTATGTGTTAATTGAATTCAAGGTCAACGACAATGTGGAGTAATCGGGTCTAATAAAAAAGTTGCAGCTGATTCCTGTGCATATTTCGATGCGATGAAAACAAGAAAGCGTTTCTCTTGAAAAGGTTGATGAATCCCTCCGCCACATTCTGCGTATTGCCGGGCGCCACTTGCAAGCACACTACCACCACACCGGTGTGTTCGAACTCGGCGACGCACATTTGACCGTCCACCCCGACTCATGCTCATCCCCTAAGTCCTCCTCATCAAGCGCACGCTTCGTCGATTCGTTTTGGACCGATGTCAACGCCAAGCCTCGACATCAGACCTATGCAGTTACTTGTAGCAGTGTCACGATGCAGGCTGCTGCGGCATCGCCACTACATAAGTTGAGGGCCAACCGTTAAGGTGGACAATAATAATATCTGGGGTTTAACGTCCCAAAACCACGATATGATCATGAGGGACGCCGTAGTGGAGGGCTCTGGAAATTTCGACCACCTGGGGTTCTTTAACGTGCACTTAAATCTAAGAGCATGGGCCTCAAACATTTTCGCCTCCATCGACAATGCAGCCGCCGCGGCCGGGATGGTTGCTACAGCCGTTGTAGCCGCCGGCGTAAGTCCCGTTGGGAGAGGTTACGTGCTTTCCGTACACGGCATTTGCAGACGCCAGGAGGGCGCGCGCTTTCCCCGATCTAGCCCAGTAATTCTTTCGCGTCAAAAATATTCTAGTAAGGAGATGCAGGCCATTTTAAGTACGCCGAGCTTTTAAAATATATTTCTGTGGGTAATTATTCAAGAGCGCGTCCACTCGCGTCTTGTCTGACCAATAAGTGCATCGCTCTGGAACGCTAAAGGTTGCATTTCGAAATTCGCTCTAACGATTTGCACTGTAATTCTGTGTCCTTCGCTCTGCTTTACCGCAGTGTTGTCGTGGAACGCTTTACAAGGCTACCGACAAGCGCTTTTCTGTCCTCGACGTTGGTCCTGGCAGTGTTTGTAGTGTCTGCGTTCAAACAAAAAGCACGCTCGGGCTGAGGCCACAAAGGCAGCTTTACTGATTACCCGTCGTTTTATCAACTACGATTCTTATCTCCGGAACAAAGAAATCACTCGAACATCGGCGGTGGGTCAATTTCGGTCACCAAGCAGGTTCCAATATATTCCGGTTGGTCCACCTTATGACGGCACGTGCATCCCTCGGCACATTGGGTGTCATTTCCTCCTACAGGGTTGCACTGTGGAATAAAAGGGACATAAATGTATTAATACACCATACGATACATTGACCATGCAAGTGCACTTATAATCAAAAATATGGCGAAGCTTGCACTAAGTCGCGTGTGTTTCTCTTTCTCTCTCTTTCTCTGTCTTTGTATCTCTTTATTCTCATTAATTCTCTCTGTTCTTCTCTCCCTTTCCTTCTAAAGCTTTCTCTCTCTCTCTCTTAGTGAAACAGTGGGGAGTGGTGGGATTCGCCCAATTTCTGTGGCACATACCCGTTTATGATAATGATAGTTTTCTGATAGGCCGCACAAATAACTAAACATATGTCTAAACAGGCGAAACTGTTTAGACATATACAAAAAGGCTGCCACAAGCGCACTCTGTGAAGTTCCTTTTTACATATATTACATACATATATTACATATATTACATACATATTCAAAAAGCTTCATTCAAAGTGCTATTAGGAATGTTTTCAAGCTGTCACCTCGATTTCTTCGTGTGCACATTCAGATTCATCACCGTGCTCCCAGAAGTAAAAAAAAATCACCACGTAAATTTTTCCTACACTAATTTCTTCGGTTCACATTTTTCATACTCGCTTATCATTTATTGGTATCGTTTCCGAGTACATTACCTGAGCGAGGCATCTAACGTGATTTCGAACTCCAGGAAAGCTCCACATAGACGCTCTGAAACAGAAACGGGTTGTTATACGAACAGGTCATACGACATGGAAAGCCCAACGCAAGCACTGACGATATACGTAGTGGCGCATTTGTGGAAGTTTTACCTAAGGACACAACGGATGTGTATCGTTCCCAGAGTGAATCTCAGAATACAGCGAAAATATATAAGTAACAGACGCGCGTAGTTGATTTTCTTTTGTCCATGTGACCCAGTTTCACAGTCTAAACCTGCCACGCGCGTCATCGCTCTGCGCAAGCAACGCCTCGACGTGTCGAAACATTCGAGTCTCGATACTTATCAACTGTTCTAATCAGATTACTTGCGCGAAGTGAACAGGGGAGTACATTTTAGAACGCGCGCGAGCGCTAGCGATTAGTTGAAGTGTATCGTGATTTATGTTTACCAGCCTACGCGTTAGATCGGTATAGATCTGATTGTCAACTACCGACGACTGTGCTCCAGCTACCATTGTACCGTGATTAGAACTAATAGACCAGAAAGCCAAGGAAAGTACAGTGGATGTTATTTTGTAGTAATTATGATGCAGATATGAAGAAAGTAAAGAGGACGAAAAGATGACTGGCCGCTGGCAGGGACCGAACCTGCGACCTTCGAAGAACGCGTCCAATGCTACAAAGCGGCGGTCATCCCTCGTCCACTTTATGGGGTATATATGTGCACTTTAAACTTGAGAGTGCAGCTATAGTAGCCATGACGGCGAGTGTGGAACACTCTTCTTCTGCCTGCTGACGTTGGTCGAGCTCAGTCTGAGGCGTTATTCGAAGTTCGCAGGTTCGGTCCCTGCCAGCGGCAACTTATCTTTTCGTCCACTTTACTTTCTTCCCATTTACATCATAATTACTACAAAATAGCATCCCCTATACTTTCCTTGGCTTTCTTGTCTGTTAGTTCAAATTAATGTTCTCTCTATCAAAGAAAAACGAGGCTTTAAAATTCTCCTACTTTCGATCATTGTACCGTGAGAGTTATCTTCTTTGCTGGGCACAGGTTTGTCCAATAAAAAATTATATCGTTAGTTGACGCATTGGCTGCTGAATTCTCGAGCGCCACTACAATGTTACATTATTTAGCGCTTTCTTTTTTTTTCTTTTTGAGGCTTTTGTGCGCCTGAGCAAAGAGACGCGAATTAAGTGGTCACGACATTCCGCATATCAAACCTTACCAAAAAGCTAAAACGAGAGAGAAATAGTTACTCGTATCATACAACGAACCCAGACGTGGGGTGGATTAACCTTACGTGAAGTTATGTTTTGAAGCTAGAAGGCCGGTAAATGTGGCCATTTAAATAACTACTATTGAGCTCACAGCACGGTACTATTGTACCACCAGGCAAGAACTTTGCTGACATCAGCCGAACGCGTCATATGCGGACACTTTTTACAGATAAAGTTGAAAACATGCGGAAGTTATGGAGGAAAAACATGCATGTCTTCTTTATTTAAGGCAGGCAACCGTGCGTATTTACAAAGTTTAAAGACAAGAGGCATCCTGCGCGTACATTGATTGCTTGTTCGTATATGTCCCAAAGTTTCCAATGTTTACAAAGGACAATGGACGTAAAAATATTGCTAAGGTTTTCAAAATATTTTAACATTTATTGTAATAAATTCTCTTTAAAACTGCGCAAAATAGAATAGTGACTAGTCTTTGTACTCACTTGGTGCAGGAAACGACAACTGCCACTAAAAAGAAGCAGAGCAGTGCCTTGTTCATCTTGCTTCACAAATACACCTCCTCTCAAGATAATAACGTTAGAACTTCGAAGGGACTGAACATCGGGAGCGCGAAGGTCGGCCATTTATACCCTGTTGGGCCGATCGTTACGAAAGCAACCTTTTCGCGCGCCGACACATTTGTACTTTTTTTTTTCTTGTTTCATCGTCGTGGCAGGAGAAGGAAGTGATTAAACACATTTTCCGCCCGTCGACTACATCATTTACCAAGCTCAGACTTTCAGAACTAAACATTAAGTGGCAACACCTTCACTCGCCGGTCGCCAAACGCAGGTGGTCAGACGGTGAACAACATAATGAAGAGGAAGAAGTGATTTTATTGGCAAAGCCTTGCGGCAGCTAAACACAGTAGCCACTCGACAGCGGTGAGATGATTTTTTTTTTTTTTTTTTTGTCGCCAAGTCGGACCCTGGCGGTCTAACGACGCGACATAGATCCGGCTTTAAGCGGCTATCACGGCACAGCACTGTTTATTACCCGCAGCGATTAGAAGCAATTTACGATGTGACAGACGGATGCTTTATGCCGGAACGGAACTCGCACAAGTCACTGAACTAATTCTTATATATATATTTGTGGACAGAGAGACCGCGTGCCGTGCGCAGGAAGCCCTCAAGGAAAGCACTACAAGCAAGCTGACGCATCGCGATCCAGCTCTGCCCCTATCTCTAAAACAAAACGCGTGGAAAACAATTATCTGCCGGAAGCGGCGAAGGAAGCCTGAGGGCGGCAATCCGAAAAGTGAAAAATGCGCATGGTTGTTACTTGGAGAAGCTCTGCTTTTCCATTCTTGCGCAGCGCACAGCAACACACGAGAGAGAACACAGCACAAGCGCGCATATGTTCCAATTCTGAAGTTCTGCTTTTTGTTTATTAGTTGACGAAATGAAGCGAGTTCTCTCCCCATCTGGCGTTTTCTACCTTGTGGTGTCTTGTATGCTTATCGCTCAGAGAATACGAGGATTGCGAGTGTAAATGTCACAGATGCACCGGGTGACATGCTGAAACCGTCGATTATGTCCCTCTTCAATTAATGAGCACCGTATTGCAGCCTGAGTAAACAAATCTTGCGCAGGTACAGAAAATTACAACTAAAATGTGCTTCATTTATTGACGTCACGTCCGGAATTTATGGCTCTTTAGAGTTTCTTGATAATCTATAACACACCGGGAACACAGCAAGCACTTACTGAATTCTGTAGCTGATGCTTTCCTAAGCAATCTTCAAGTAGAGAGCCCAGACAGGAGCACATAACACTAGTGATTAGTTATGTATCAATCTCGTGGAATGACTTGAAAAGAGCACAGCGGCTAACAAAAAATCACTCTCTGACGCAACCGAAAGCTACCTCAAGTGCGTAAAATACAATTTCAAGTTATACATGTATGTTTTTAAGCAATATGAGTCTACCTGCGAGGATTTCTTGTCCTACCAGTAGATTGAGCACATAGCTGTTGTGTGACGCTAGCGGTCACTGTTTCACGATTTTCAACATCAAGTTAAAAATATAATTGCTTTTTTATGGGGCAAAAGCATGCTCGTTGCCGCTGATGGGACGAACGATCTCAATTTCACCACAATCAGAAAAATTTTTCCGAGTGGTAGGCAGTCCCTTTTAAAGAAAAAGAAATATCTAAGAGCATGTGATTCTCCATTAGAGAGCTTGAGAATTGGGGACCCAAGCCACTGGGTCACCAAGCTACGTTGGGTAGGATGCTCTTGCGTTAGGAGGATAAGCAGAGTTTGAGAACTGGGTCAAACGCAAGCTGCGTTGGCGCAAACGCACGGGGCGCCACACGTGGTGGAATTAAAATCATGCGAGACGCGGGCCATACAGCGTCGTGGCCCGCTCGGCGTCTGCATAGTCTCGCGGTGACCCAAGACGTCTTGGGGATCCACGCTAGTTTTCCATTTTTGGGTCTTGGGCCAACGCGAGCGCAAGAGCCCAAGAGTAGCTTGGTTTCTGCGCATGCGTCCTGGCGGCTCGCAAGCTCCTTGGTCTCCAAGCTTTTCGGGGCCCCAATTCTCAAACTCTATATTGTCCACACTTGCAGCGCGTTGCTCAAGCACAAAGACGTAACAACTGCGACAGTTGTTAGTTCACCCTTGCCTTGTGCGTGCCTGTGCGTTCTTTTCGGGCGTCCTTCTTTGTGCTTCAGCGGCGCGCTGCAAGTATCGAGCTGCTTGTCGTACGTTCTTCGTGTGACATTCGAATTTCTTGCTATCGCATTCATTGCTTCGCCCTTGCGCCGAAACTGTGTCCTTTTTTTTATCTACGTATTTCGAGATTCATTCATTTATCAAGATAACTAATTATGACATGTTGTATTTGTAAGAGCGGAGAGGTCACGCTACAACCACAAGTGACGTTACACCACAGCTGTTATACTAGGTGAGTGATCATGATATCGATTCTCACTATGCGTGGGATGTGGCCGAATTTTCAATCTGTGCGTTCGCTGTTACTGTGTTGATTGAGACTGTGAATCACCTTTGGCGCATACCTGCAAAACATGAATTGTGGTATGCGGGTATATGCCACACGTGACTCAGAGAAAGGATTTCATGACATACTCGAGAGGTCTTTTGCGTCATTCATATAATGACTAGTGAATCGTCTTCGTTATACAATGATTCCCTGCTATGCCAATTTTGGTATATTACAAGTTATGGACCGACCAGGAGAGCGCCCAGACGTAGGCAGGCAGGCGGGCGGGCGGATGGACGGATGGATGGATGGATGGATGGTGTTGTGTTATTCCGCACCTGCGATCGTGCACGCCGTCGTTTCTACTGGCCAAGAATGTATAGGTCGGTACGCCGCTACGTGACCTCTTGCGACCTTTGTCAGCGCCGGAAGAAGTCAACACTCCCGCCTGCTGGCCGTCTTCAATCACTCGACATCCCATATGAGCCGTTTCATCGTGTCGGCCTCGACTTGCTTGGTCCGTTTCCTACGTCTGTCTCGGGAAATCGATGGATCGCCGTTGCCAAGGACTATGCTACACGGTTCGCAATTACTCGCGCACTTCCTAACAGCAGCGCGACCGACGTAGCAGACTTCTTGCTCCAGAACGTCATCCTTCAACACGGGGCCCCGCGCCAGCTCTTGACCGACCGTGGCAGACAGTATCTTTTCAGGGTCATCAATGACATCCTGACGTCTTGCTCGACCAAACATAAGCTAACCACCACGGCCTACCATCCACAGACGAATGGCTTAACGGAGCGGATGAACCGGACCATTACCGACATGCTAGCAATGTACGTGTCGGCCGACCACCAAGATTGGGATACAACATTGCCTTTAGTCACGTTCGCTTATAACACGTCCCGGCAGGAGACGGCTGGTTATTCGCCTTTCTTTCTCTTATTGGGCCGAAATCCAGCGTTGCCTATGGACACGATGCCTCCTTCCATGTACTCACCTACTGAGTACGCTCAAGAAGCTATTGCCCGCGCCGACCATGCACGTCAAGTTGCGCGCGTTCGGTTCACCGAATGGCAAAGGGCCAACAATCTCGCTACGACCGCCGTCATAGAAACGCCTACTTTCATCCTGGATCGTCCTCCTCTGGTCTCCTGCATGCCGTGTTGGGCATTCTGAAAAGCTAC